>NC_051156.1:103407391-103547390 GCF_013339745.2 Dermacentor silvarum
AGTGACGCTGAAGAAAACTCTTAAACTGTGTACGACGAAACTGGTTGTTTATTGGGCGAACCTGTGCCCACAAAATCAAGGTACACTCAAAGCACAACGATAGCGGCGAACACAGTCGGCGATCGTCGAAAATCTGATCAGCGGCGAAACCGTCGGCTTTTATACCTGAGTCATCGAAGGTTCTAGATTAATCCCTGATGCCCGCGTGTCTTCCAGAAAGTCCTAGACAATTCGCGTCAGTCATGCAATCAGATAACATAAGCGTCGGTGAAAACAGGCAATGGAAAGAAGCATCGATAACGTTCTAGAAACTTCCGATACAGGCACGTCCTGCGCCGAGCGATAACGTTTAACATTTGTTAGCCGGTGGAAAGCGGCCACCGGTGAAAGATAAACATGAATACGTGTCAATATAGATTCTCTTGCTAGTAAGCTCTCACAAATCACTGGAATTTTTTATTCCTTGAACTGTCTTCCTTGCTCCATGATATGCTTGATATATATAATTAACTTTTTCTCAGCCATTTAAATTATTGTTGTCCTGTCTGGGTTACCACTTCTGAAACTACCCGCCGTGGTTGCTCAGTGGCTATGGTGTTGGGCTGCTGAGCACGAGGTTGCGGGGTCGAATCCCGGCCACGGCGGCCGCATTTCGATGAGGGCGAAATGCGAAAACACCCGTGTACTTAGGTTGAAACGAACGTTAAAGAACCCCAGGTGGGTCCAAATTTCCGGAGTCCCCCACTACGGCGTGCCTCACTGTCAGATCGTGGTTTTGGGACGTAAAACCCCATAATTTTTTTCACTTCGGAAACAAATATCAACAGGTTGTACATACTGCAAAAGAAGACTCTTCGCGCTATTTGTAATAAACCGTATGATTTCCCTTCAGCTTATTTATTTCATAAACTTAATACACCGAAAGTACAGGCCCTTTTAAAGTATCGTCTAGTACTTGCGTATAAAAATGAGCAGAAAAGAAACATAAATCACATTACTTTTATGGCTAACTTGAAGCTACACGAAACTCCATACAGTACAAGAAAACCAGAGTACTGGCACGTATACACCACAATCGCGCACTAAATATGGATCACAAATGCTGCGCTCCAGGCAATCTCGGTTACTAAATGATCTTATTGTTAATAAAATTCATATTGCGTCTTGTTCTCTTCCTGATATTCTTGATTTTTTTTTCTCTCATATGTGAGTTGCACATTGCCTATATGCTTATCAAGTGCAGTGCGATGTTGTGCGTTTTTTCACAAAATCTCTTACTTTTGTTTCCGTTTTTCTTTTTTGCGTTCTTTTTTTTTTCCTCGCACGATTTGCTATTCGTATGCATGATATGTTGTATTGCTTGAATTGTAAGTACTTGAGAAAACTGTATTTCCGCTCTGCTGCTCCTTTTTTTACGGGTTTTTGTGGCTGGTCAAGCTGCTACGAGCAGCTTTTTTCCACACTTTACCCCCGCAAGGCTGTACTTAGTTTTTGTGCAAAATAAAGCACACATACATACATATATAGCGTATAGATATATCGGTGGTACGACGCAACTTCAGGACCGAAACGGTTTTATCTTTCGTTGGTATAGCAACCGGCGCTTCGCGGAAAATCCGAAATGATTGAGTGACGTGCAAAAGTAGGTCACCGTGGCGAGGCGAGAGGGCATCGCCTCGGCGGAGCAGATATGGTGACACCACGCCACGTGCAGACGCTGTTCTCTGGTTGCTTGGGCGCCGAGTAGTGCTCCCTATAAAGGGCTGCAGAAAATAGCGCCCCTTCCTCTTCGCAACCACAATCTTCTCGGGTTGCTTGAGTTATCCGTGCGTTTCTTGTCCGCGCAAGCTCACGCCTGCGTTCTAACTGAAGTTGCGTTGACTCACCGACAGGTACCCGCTGCCGACACCTCACACACAGTGTCCTGTTCCTCTTTGCTCCCGTGTACTTACTTCGTTATGTACTGTGTCCTGTTCTTCTCAGTGTCCGTGTATGTATTGCCTATACCCAAAGCCTTCAAGGTGTATAATACATCCATTTCGCCCTGTATAGATGTCTGAACAGGTGCAATTAATAACATCGTTGTATCGGTTTCTTTTCTTTTTTTTTTTAATGAGTGACGGAGTTGAAAACTTGTTTCTTCAGTTTCTTTTGCGACTTACATGAACTCATGGCTCATGAACGAGCAACTATATAGGTGTAATCTGTTTATTCTTCGTACGGCACCTGCCTCTCGCTTAGTGTACAAGCAAAAAGCGCTTGTGTGTTGTTGTTCTTTTTTTAAGAGCATCGGAGTCCCGAGTGAAAAACAATATTCGTTGTCAGTGGACTGCGCTCTGCTTGTGCGGGCAGGCTCTACCCATATCTTCTTTTCTCCTTATCCTATCTATCTACTTTTACCCCATCCTGTGCAGAGTATACCCAACCAGATAGTTAATCTGGTTAGCCTCTCTGCCTTTTATCTCTTATCTTTGTCTCTAGTGCACAAGCTGCGACCCATAGACGAAGGCGCCGGAATGCGCCCAGAGGGCTCCCAAGACGGACGCCGTGCCACCCCTGTCAAGTTAGGCTCCTGCGCGGCCGGAATTCTTTCCCTCGGCGGCAGCGGCCGCCGCCACCGCTTAGCACGTGGCATACGTTGTCGTGCGGAAAGGCACGTGTGTGGCAGCGCGTGGGGGAAGTAGATGGAAGGCGGCTCCTTTCGCTCTCGCGTGTAGCCTTGGCCTCGTGGAAAGTTACCGAAAAGAATGCACTCTCGTATACACTCTTGAGCAGCGTTGTCTGTTAGGAGCCGTTTGGAGAGCTGGGTCAGTCGGCTCGAATTGACCACAATCGCGGCGCGACCTTTTTGAAATGGAGGAACATTTTAAGCCGTAGTTTTCGTAGCCGCTTTTACACTCCGTTTCATGCATCAGGTCCAACGCTATGGAAGCTACGCAATTAGTGCGGTCTCAAAAATGTATAACTCCGCGTGTTCCGTGCATGCTTTTTTTGATCGACAGCTGCGTTTAGCGCGAGCATACATGTCAGGCTGCCGCGACGGGCCGCAAATAAAAAACATGAAAAAACAAAAACAAGGAAACGCAATTTGATCTAAAATAACGTGTTAGCAACCGTATGAGCACATGTTTTGTTTGTTTCTACAAATTATTATTATTATTTTGTCATTCAGGGTTGAGCCTATATCAAGTACATTTTCACAAAAATCGGTCAAAAAACACCGAGCTATTCCTAAACGCGAACGCGGCCACTGCCAAAATTCTCTCTAGCTTCCACAGCGTTCTACCTGACATATGAAACGGCGTTTGTATAGGCCGCTGGGTTCCCTTCGTTGACGTGTCGTCGCCAGTAGGTTGTGTAAATGGCACTGAATGTAGGCCGACGAAGTAGTTCCAGAGAGCGCATGTCTATTGCGAGTTTTCAAACGATGAATCACGACATAAAACTTGCACATATAATGTCGGCTCATAGTTAACTCTAAAGCTCACAGACCGCTTAATGGAATAGCGCATAATCAATGGCCTCCTTGATTTTCTTCATTTTTCTTTTCATATTTTCCATGACGTATTTTGACACTGGCTATTTGCCCATCCTTCATGAACCTTTACGTTTTTTTTCTTCTTTTTTTATTATAAATAAAGTTATTTCCTCCACCTCTTCCACAACTAATATGTGCCACTGTGACTTAAGGAGTATCGAATTCTTAACTGTACTTACATCTGTGCAGTACTCTGTGCATATGCAAGCATCAAACACCTCCTACGCCTTTATGTACATATTTGCGTCAACGTCTCACATTAGCGCGCGTCTGCCTGATTTGGCTATTGCATTTTCGCATAGCTTGCGATTGGTGCAGTGCTCAAACATAAAAAAATACACCGTGATATTACCCTTTGCATAACAAAAAAAAATTAGGACAACTGCGGACATCGCACATATAGTGGCAAATCATTTAACGAACCACTTCACTAAAGCTTAGTTTCGCACAAATTCTAAATTTCTAACATTTACGATGAAGCTGCGTAATTTTTAAAATACTTATTTACGTGGATAAGTAAGCAAACGCTGGCACGAGGAGGCCTGGGGCTGGATTCACATAACTGTTATCCGTAAGCGCGCTTTGCCATTGGCAGGCAGCCTTCACTAATCATGTGTCCAGCGTCGAGGTTGGTTAGCATTTTTATCTTGCAGGACAGAAGAATCGACAATTGATCAAGTTTGGTACTGGTCCAACATCTCGATGGGGCAGCGCGAACGACGACGACACAAGGAAAGAAAAGTGCAGGACAGCGCGCTGGCTCGAAACTAACTTTACTGGAAAGCACACACACACATAAAAACTGTCACCTGCACCCACGTGCGCTCACATCGATGACGTCGTTTTCAATGTATTTACAAAGAGCATACAGGACCGACCAGACGTGAAATCTATACTATAGTAAAATGCACAAAGCATATATATATATATATATATATATATATATATATATATATATATGTGTGTGTGTGTGTGTGTGTGTGTGTGTGTGTGTGTGTGTGTGTGTGTGTGTGTGTGTGTGTGTGTGTGTGTGTGTGTGTGTCCGACCGGACCACTTAAGAAGCAGTACATTGCCGGGAAAAAGCCATTTGATATGCTGAAGAGTGAAAATAAAGATCGGTGGCAATTTAGCAGTGAATGCGAAAGAAATGCTTTAGCCATTGCGTCACAGCTTTTTGAGGTTCCGCATCCATGAGTTAAACTGCGTTCACCGCAGCGCAAAGTGGTGTTCAGGAGCTCACTCGACACAAGTCCTGCCTCTTCGAGATGCGAGCTGCAAGAGACGGAGGTCTGCAGGAGACCACCATCAGTTATTCTGCTGTATGTATATATATATATATATATAGAGAGAGAGAGATAGAGAGAGAGAGAGAAAGAGAGAGAGAGAGACATAGACAGAGAGAGAACACGAAGTTTAAGCAAATTTTCATGTACATACAACAATACCCACATTGGTTGAAAACATATGCTTGCAGCTCCTGTATACACTATCGCCACTGTTCCCTCTAGTACTCTTTGTACATACATATCAACGCTATGGCTATGACGAAATCGGGAGCATACAAGCACCCCTGAAAAAAGTAATTCTCGTAGTTCTGTATGTTTTGCAGAGGACAATTAGTGGACGCTTCAAGTCTATAAAAAAAGTCGCAGTTTCGCCCGAAAGGCGAAGCATCAATTGCGACAGCAAATTAGTAGAGAGCTATACGGAGTAGGGATAGTAGTTTCATCGGCAGCATAAACTTGGACACATTCGCTTACTAACTGAATTAACAAGCATGGTGTCAGCGCGCACAAGCCATCATGAATAGATCACACTCGATAACCGCAGACAAGCACTGTCAAAACGCTGGCGTGAGCAAGCGCGACCGCAGCAGCGAGCGAATGTTCATGAGGTCTATCGCTTCAATGGAAACTTGGCGGCGAAAGCACAGCGCATATGAAGGTAAGAGTCGTGTGGAAATCGCTTTCAAGATACGGTGCGCGCGACAGCCTGCAGCCTCGCAAAGTACATGTACGCAGTTGCTGGCAGAGTATAAACCGCACCCCCTTCCTCCCACACTGCCTTCCCGCATTCCTCCTCTCGCGTGGGAGATTGAGTCACAGTTCCACTTGCGCCTGGTCGCAAGATACGCATTTTGTGCAGCAGCTAAACGTCGCCTCCCCTCCCTTCCTCCCATCCCCCACGGCCCTTCGTACGACGGAAGACGTCGCCTTTGCTCTCCGCCGTGCGTTCGCTTTCCGTGAAAGCTCACGTTCCCTCGGACATACAGCATACGGCGCGCGGCGTCGATTTCATCGCCCTTGGACTTTATACGGGAGCTCACGACGACGACAACGGCGACGCCGACGGCAGAAATCCGCTTGGAGCGTCCATATAATTGCTATGCCAATAAAAAGCACATGTGGCATAACCACGCCCTTCATTTTTACGTCACTCCGCTCGCTGCAGCAACGCCCTACGAACGATAGACGCGGCGATTCGCCACGGTCGATAGCGTTCGTTTCGAGAGAGGAAGCTGCACAACGTAGCTGTAGTTTTTTTTTCTCCGCCAGGATTCGTTTTCTCTGCTCCAAGGATGTGTCTCTTTTACCGGAATTGCCCTTGCGTGGTTGCAGTGATGGCACTGCCTCAAGCGATGTCGGTTTGCTGGTGTATGCCGGTGGTATAGTCTCCGCTTGAGCAACTCTTTCCGGGAGACAACATGAATTATTTCTCCAGCTAAGAGTCACGAAGGCGTGCGAGCACGAGGCCCGAGATATGTCTTTCTATTATTATTACTATCCGGTCTCATGTGGCGGGTTATGTGGCGTTCCTCTATTCTACAAGTTTTGAAATGCAAATAGTTTCCTGCGCACTCATTCCGCACCTTCTTGTCATGCAAAAAAAGGAAAGAATATTGCCGCAAGTATTTAATAGCACTATGGTGCTATTAAATACTTGCGGCAATATTCCCTAAGGAGCACGGTACAAACCTTAAGAGGAAGCTTTAGCTCGGGGCTAACTCCAATTTCCGTATTCAAGCACAATAAAAAGCCGGAATGACGTTATCAGACAATTGCGTCACCGATTTCGACGAAGTTTGGTGCATGTGAGAAAGAAAGTTAACTGCTTGTGGTTGTATGTAGCATGATTTTCGTTGAGGAACTGGATATTTTTTATATAAAAATTCACCAGAACTGGTAAGTTTATATATGTATGTCACAAATTAATTATGGAATTCAGAGCGATGTGTAATACATAATTTTTGTCGGCTTTAGATGTATTATTATGGGCAGTTTATGGAATTGCGATATCTTTTCATTGCTGAGTTGCAGAGTTGTGCATTTGGTAGCTTAGTTTTCGGAAGTTTTGCTATTTCTGACAATTTTTACTGAAAAAAAAACTAAGACGTATACATTATAAATCCGCTTGCTTCAGTCACTACATTTTAACTTTTTTTTTCTTTCTTCTAAATGCAACAAATATAATCCAATGCGGCGCCGTGGTTGGCGAGAAAACCCACTTCTCCGTTCTCGTGTATACTGGGATGTGCTTTCCTTATCGGGTACTTCAGCGCGCTGTGTTTTGCGGCCGAACGATAAGGGAAAAGATAGTTGCTTCGTTCGAGATTTGTGTGTAAGAAGTGCGGTTATTTTAAGGACGGCGTAATTGAGAGCTCCGGATTAACTTTCACCGCCCTACTATAACCCTTGAAGAATTTATACCTTTAACAATGTTGTTGGATCCTGGAAGAGCCTGAAGTGCACATGTACTGTTTAAGAAAGTTTATCGTAACCTTCAACCTTCAAGCCTGTGGTTCTTTACCGTGCACCTTTATATAAATAAAGGAGCGTGTTAGCATTGTGCCCGTGTCTGAACCTGGCCGCCACGTTCGAGATTCGAACCCGTGACTTTGTACTCGTGAAGAGACAGGAACGTCATTGTCGGAGTCCTCGTATTTAAGCGGTTCTGGTGCAGAGTTCACTTGTAAGGACCCGTTGATCTGTGGGTCAGCCGGAGGAAGCAAGGCAAGACCACAGAGGATGAACCACCGAGGAGGGTATAAGGAAGAAGGTGCGATGAAAAAAAGAAACGATATGAACTGCAGCTCCTGGTATGTGCTTCATAAATGGGAATGTATTTTAATGTTTCTATATCGGAAGGTGCTCTTGTTACGCTAAACGGGTCAAGCATGCAGGTTAAATTGATATGCTGTTTAAACGAATTGTACTGCAAAATGTATTAGGATCGCGCCGTGGTGGCCGCCTTCCGGAATGCAAATATGCTCCTGTGTTTTGGTTGGGCGAATGTTATATAAATCGAGGCCCTGCACTCAACGCCACTCCACTTAACGCTTTAATTTTATAGGGCCTTACAAACCCCATGAATCAATCAGCATCGGCACTGGGTGCGCTCACAATGCTTGCCGTGTTAGCTTGTTCTGGCATTGATCACCCGTGGTTTGCTTTCGAGGAGCACAAATGCCATCTTCCACGTGCGTGACACTTTGTTGTGCGCAGCGGTATATGGAGCCGGGTATAGGACGGACAGTGATGGGACATATTGTGCAGCCGCTGCTGCTATAGTGTTTGCTGCAAACGATATGCGCTCTCACTGTATGGGCGTTGCTTTTTACAAGTAACTGCTGTTTCTCAGGGACCTTTCATTGACCGACCGGCCGACCGACCGATTGATTGACTGATTGAGCCAGACCTATAGTATTTACTGGAGAGGCGGTGATGAAACGTTCCCGGTTCATTCTGACCCCCTGAGCTTGTTTTACAGCGGAGCTGTATATGTCGCGGGTACCATAGAATTTTCGTGTCCGCACACAAAAACTATCGTCATCAATGGCTCATGCCCCCGTAAACAAGTAAAAAATGCAATGGCTCGTACTAGAGCAGCACAGGGGCCTGATTTTTGAAGCCCGATCCCGTGATACCAAGCCCGGGCCCGTGGTAGCAAGCCCAGGCCCGCCCCAGGCCCGTGTCACTAAGCCCGGGCCCGGCCCGGGCACGGGCGTTCATTACTAAGCTTAGCCAGGGCCCGCCTGTGCATGACAAGGCCCGGCCTGTAAGTAAAAAGAAAAAGCATTTTTTTTACTTACAAATTGTACCGCATGTGTCAACCTCACCTTCTCGAGGTCTAATCAGCTGCAGTATACAAATAAAAGCAACAAAAAAAAAAGACCGCAATCTTTGATTCTCCCATGGGAACATCAGTCATCTGGCCCTTTGCCTGTGCTCTTATTTTTCCGCTGGTGCTCATAAATTTACCTTGATCGTACGATTTTGTCTATATATATATATATATATATATATATATATATATTTCTACGTAAATCATATCATAAGAAACTAACAAGCAAGGGCAACATAGGGGAAATTACTTGTACTTACTAATTGAAATAAAGAAATGATAAATTAGTGAGAATGAAAATGGATGAAAAACCACTGGCCGCAGGTGAGGAATTATCCCACATCTCACATTACGCGTGCAATGCTCTTACCAATTGAGCTACTGTGGCGCCGTTTTCCCATCCACTTAATGGGGTATTTATATTTGACACCCTACCTTTTCCTCTTCGTTTCTCTCTCTCTCTCTATGTTTGACGACTAGAACTAACCCTGGGAGATTATATATATATATATATATATATATATATATATATATATATATATATATATATATATATATATATAGTCAAATTCACGAACATACTGCATAAGATAAACGCACAAGTAGACAGCGACATCGTTTCAAAATAATGTAACAGTGTCGAAAGGGGTAATAGTGCACTCGCAAAAGCGGTAACAAGGAAATGGTTTGGAGAGATGTTTTGTTTAATTAGTTTTTCCTTACGCGGAAATAATGTTCGTTTTTGTAGAAATGAAAAAAATTACACTTCATGCTTATTTCCTTTGTTAAGGTATACTAAGAGCCAGCTCTTGGCACGCGTCACTTTAGCTTGGCACAGAATGCCTTGAACCATGCAATGCATAACGTTCGCGTGTGCCCGAAGGCCCGACTTCGGCCCTTTAATGAGCGGGCCCGAGTCCAGCACGGGCCCCATGGTTTTCGCGGCTTCAATCGAGCCCGTGAGGCAGAGGCTACAAGCATTCGGCAAAGTGAAGCGAACAGTGCTTACATTCTTTGGAATCACGAGTACAACGTACAGAACAGCACGTCGAAAACTGCAATCATCAATGGCTCGTACCCCCGTAGGGCAGAGGCTACAAGCACTCATTAAAGTGCAGCGAACAATGCAGCACCGAAGATCGTGGCCCGAGAGGCCCACCGTAAGCGGCAGGCCAGACGGGACGACGCGTGTCCCGAATGAGAGAATACGGCGAAGAGACGCAAAAGTCTCTTCGATGTCAAAATGTGATGTCGAAAGGTTCATGGCTAATCACTTTACGTGGGTTACTTGCGATGACACTACCCCTCTGGTCGTTGTCGGTGATTTCAGTGTGGATGCGGCGGGACTGAAAAGGGAGTGGTTTACGTGTTGCGTGTTGGAGACATTTCACTTGCGCTGCCACACCCATCCGGCCCCAACCGACCACATCGATTTGACATTACCACAGAGTGTATCTGCAGTTGCGAGTATGTCGATCAGTGTATATCATAGCGACCACAAAGCCATTGTGACCGTCGTTACTAAGTGACAATGAGTGATGCAATAAAGTATTTGCAACTTTTCTTACCACAATGTTTATAGCTCCGCTGGTCATCCACCTTCGCATGGTGAAATGGCCTTGAATTTTTAATTTACACCGAATGCTCGTTACAGCACCGAATTTTTACATGCCGTCCACTACAGGAATGATTCTGGCGGTACGGTAGGCATTAAAATCCATGACCGCAATTTAGCAGCAGAACTGCAGAGCTACTGAGCCACCCTGGCGAGATCCGAGGGATTACATTTACCACATTTATTGTCCCTGCCGACATCGGACCGAAATATTTTAACGGATAGTCGGGCACTTGCTGGGCATGTTTTCATCCGTACATTCCGAGAGGGCAAAAACTGTTTGATATGTTAAAAAGACAAAAAAAAGATCCGTGGTGATTTAGCAGTAAATTAAAGGCGAGAGAAAAGCCCTTGGCATTGCGTCACACCTTCTTGAAGTCCCGCATCCATGATGTAAACAGCGTTAGCCGCAGTGCAAAGTTTTGTTCAGGAGCTCAGTTGACACAAGTGCTGCCTCTTCGAAGACTAATATATATATATATATATATATATATATATATATATATATATATATATATATATATATACACAAGAACTTCTACAAGAAGCGTCAGCGCCGACCGCCATGATCAGTGCCAACATCGTCTGAGTCGTTAGTCGCTTTCATCGCTTCTATATATATATATATATATATATATATATATATATATATATACATGCTCTTCTATTACGCTCTCCCATCCCCTCTCTGCCTCGTCCACGTGACCGGCTTGCGACACTTCTCTTCACAAACGCACTTTCGCACTTGTAATGCTCACGGATTAGAAGACTCGCACGTGAATATGTGCGCAAGCTTGTGTTGCCAGAAGTACCAGGGTGTCTCGCGCCTTTGGCTCGCAGTCGCGCGCGGCGGTGGTATATCCACTTCTCGTGATGAAACGACCTTGTAAGCTGAGGAAGCAAGTGCGGCTTAGGCGGAGCTCTTCCCCGTCCAGACTGCCAAACTAAACTTCTACAAGAAGCGACAGCGCCGACCGCCGTGATTAGTGCCAACATCGTCTGAGTAGTTAGTCGCTTTCATCGCTTACAGCCGCCAAAGATATAGTAGCACTCTATGGCGTTTTTACACCCTTGAGGGTGTAAAAACACAGGGGACATGCAGCAAAAACACTCTGGCAGGTACTCTAGCGTACCTGATGCGTTAAGTGCTTGCGAAACGCCTGTGAACAAGAATATACTGCTCTCAACGGTCTTTATCTGTGACTATCATCAACGCGATATATTTCATTTTTGTTGTTTGTTTTTTTTCTTCAATTTCGTTTCATGCGACTGTCCCGTGTAAACAAACTGCTAAGTACCTGAAAGGTTCCAATTCACCATTCTACACCCTTGATTTTTTAGGCAATATAAAGGAGGCAAAGTGAAAGAAAGGACAGGAAGCTTTTATCAGCAAATAATGATGAACATTAAACCATTTCACGCTGTGGAGAAGCCGGCGACGTACTGCACTGTTTGCAAATATTTCCCATTCATATTAAATCCATAGATCAATCAATTATTCACGTTCCTGATCATTAGCGGCTGCCTGTATGTCCATGATGCCGACGGGAACAACTTAGTCGAATTAAGGGACGAAACGATTAGGCATTTAAAAAAAACAGAGAGAGAGAGAAACAGACCGACAAAGAAAGAGGCAAGATCTGTGACAGTTCGTCCGGCCGGACACGATCTTGTATATCGGATAGCATATATATTTTCAAGAGCCAACAAGTGCGCCCGGCGATGAAAAATGAGCCCAGTGGCTGACACCGGCCGAAGCCTTTCCTCGTGTTCGTCGGGGGGCGCCAGGCCATCCGCAAGCTTGAAGAGCGCTCATCTTCCGGGAGTGCGAGAACAGCGCGCGCTCCTCTGTCACGAAGCGGGAAGGAAAAATCGCACATGCCCATCTGCGAAAGCGGTGGCGTCCTCTAAGGCAGCGCGTTATCCGGGTGACCTTGACGCCGCGTTGTGTAACGGGAGCACTCCATAAGCAAGTGCAAGCGAAGGAACATACCGCGGCGACACCCATGAAACCCTACGGCGCCACCTACAATGTTGTCGGACGAAATGACAGACGCCTGAGAATGTGTACTGGAGATGAGAATACGGGTGGGCGTGTGGGTGGGCGTTCTTGTCTGGCAAAAAAGAAAATTGCGATAAATGCAGATGTCAAGTAATACTAACGAATTTGTCCCAAGATGCACTCAAAAATATAAACGATCGGGTAAAAAAAAGGGAGAAAGTACAAGTATAGCGTTTTTTGACGTAGTAACTGCCGTGAAAGGGCGCGTCCTACTTGAAATATAATTCCAATTTAGCGCTAATAAATTAGGTTTCCTAATACATCGTATACAGCACATAGGTCATCGGTTGCCGCTGGAGTGAGTAGATCAAGAAACGATGCCGCCGCTGCCGGATTTTCAAGCGTACAAACTTGCAATGCATCGATATATTCGGCGTTGACGCTTCTCGATGCGGAGATAATCTCTATAGTGACGTCTTGACATCGATGGAGAATTCATTGTGCACTTGCTTATGCTGCGTGTACGTTAGTCTTGCAATTACGCAAAGGGCACAAAGGGCACATTTGTATCGGATCACTGGATTATTGGAATTCCAAGGAGCTGTTCTACAAACTTAATTTCATATAGTGCACAGTCTCGTATTCTTCCCCCAGTTGTTGATTAGAGCAACCATTTTCAGAAAGCTTTTTCTGTCGTTCTAATGCACACTGCAGTAACGCGAGTAACTGTACGTAGAGACCTGCGTACACTTCAAGCGTATGCTTATTCACAATGAAGCGCGTTTTATAAATCAGATCGACTGACAGTGAATGCTGAGTGTTAATTTCTCTGATGACTTTGTACACCCCACTGTTTCAATAGTACTGCGTGCCGACCTACTATCGTTCGCAAGGGTTCTTTTTTTTTTTTCAGGAACCTTCCTACAATGCATGGTTGGTTTTACAAAATATAGGTCTGGTTCTTTTTTTTTTACATTTATTTTTCCAAAGCACCTTTTACCTCGCAAAATGAAAACCGAAACGGAAAGGGCAGGGTTTCCCTGGTGAGCTTTATTCCAATGCGTCGTTCGTCCCACAAGCCTAAGGAGGTTGACAAGGCTTCCCTAGAGAGCTTCCTTCCCACGCAGCTTCAATCCCACGGACCAAACCTAACTGACAAGGTTTCCCTCTAGAGTGTCCTAGTGTGAAGCTTCCGCTTTGCGATGGGCGTAGTCGAAAGTGATTGACGGGGTTTCCCCGGAGAGTTTGTCCTGCACGGCGGTTTTGGTTACCCGGAGGACCGAGCCTACAGTGCTCATCAGTGACAGAGTTTCTTTCCCTCGAGAGTTTCTCTTTCCGGTTTCACATCGCTTCAAGTGTCCAGTGCGATCTTCGATGTCACACAGCCGGTGTCGACACGTTTCGAGAGCCCGCTATAGCATCAAGTAGCAGCGGATAAAAGCAGCGGATGTGTTTACAGCAGAGGTGCCATAAGACTTGCGGTTTCTCTTGGTGGCCAATTTAGCGGGTAGCGAAAACAATAGAAGTTGCAATCGCCTGGAAATATACAGGATCCTCCAGTTGGCAACAGTATTGTTATGCAGTTAGAACATTGTTAGATGAATAAATTTTATTTCTACATGCAAAAGAAAGCTATATATGTCAGCTCGACGCATTACGCATGTGGAGCTGTAGGGCTTGTTTTTTGTTTATTTATTTATTTATTTTTTTTTTTTGGTTAGCACATCAGAAGGCTGTACCTATATTCAATTACAGGGAGCAAAATACTTGGTGCTCTTAGCAAATTTGGGTGACGAAAACGTGTGACCGGAAATCTTCCGGGCGCACTGATGTGGCCATAGTGTTTCATACTACAGGAAACGCTGACGCTGCAATCGTTCAGCTACGGTATTAATGATGGTTAGTGCATGAATTTATCTGATCTTCGCACTTGTGGCGTCAGACGTTCTTGCGGATGTGTTTACCATGCTTTATCTGCCTTGTCTTGATGTGCGAAGCATTGCTTTTTTTCTGAACGAGGAAAGTTAAGAGGCTCTGCGCAGTTGTATAAGCAATGCGCATTGTTGCACTTATAACGCATCATTTTGTTGAAAGTGATCGATTTGGTAAATCACAAATTCGTTTGAATCCAAAATGATGGAAGTTTAGGCAAACTCGCGTACTAACCATCATACCCGTGCCGGCTCAACTGCTATAATCGCAGCTCCCGTATAAGCACTAGCTAGACGCCGAAGTTCCTTTTTTTAAGCTATAGAATTTTACGTGCCAAAACCACCATATTATTATGAGGCACGCCGTAGTGGAGGACTCCGGGTTAATTTGAACCGCCTGGTGTTATTTAACGTGCACTTAAATCGAAGAACACGGGCATTTTCTGTATTTCTACCCAAATCGAAATGCAGCCGCCGTGGCCGGGATTCGATCCCGCGACCTCGTGCTCAGCAGCCCAACACCGTAACCACTGCGCAACCACGGCGGGCGCCGAAGTTCCCTCTGGCACATTTTTTAGGAAAGCCTCTGTGGGCCGCAACACTACGAATAGAAAAGGGTCTATCCGCTCACCCGACCATGTCGAATGGCGTCTGCCAGCACCACGGCCGGAGTTAGCAGCAGTTGGTCGCGCGTCCCCTGGACGCGCTGCCTCCGCCGGGTCAGGTTGGCCACGAACAGCAGCAGCTCCGAGATGCGGTCCAGCACCCGCATGAGGAACTCGGAGACCAGCGGTCCCACCATCGCCACCACGGCAGCCATAACGTCGCTGCTCTTGAAGGACGCTGTACGCCACTCGATCCTTTTGGAAGTCCCGCCTGACCGACGTTTCACGAAGCGCCCACCGTAGAACCAATTGTGACAAGCGCACGGTGCTATGCGACACTCAGAACATCCCCGACGAACTCGGTCGGCGACTGTGTTAGCAGTCGAACGAACGAGCACCCACTTCGCTGGACACAGCCCACACAGAAGTACACGTGCACACACGCACGCACTGAGGGTTCAAGCTCGATCGTACGTCGTCGGTGAAAAAAAAAAAGTGATGCCGAGCGTAAACGCCGGCCCCAGCACCGAACACTAAGGAGCACACGCACTAACGCACAAAGTAAGAGTCCGTCGTGCGCCGTTAGGTTGAAAAGCCAGTACGATCTTCTCCGGCAGGGCACACCGGCTTAAGGAGGGGTGCCTTGGAAGACGCCCCCGTGCAAACACACGTTGTTCCCAAGCTGCAAGTGGAAGCGGGTCAGCGCGTGGCAGGGCGAAAGAAAGGCAAAAACACGGAAGAGACACTTTCTCCTCTATACGGCGAGGCCGAACGGAGCAGACAGGGCCAGGTTGACGAGAAGGAGTACACGCCCCACTGCCCCGGCGAGTGAGGCACGCAGATATAACGGCGAAACCGACCGACCGACCGCGCGCGCGCGCTCTCTCAATTCTCTCGGCGTCGGTTGGAGTGAGAGTCCCGCCGGACTAGCTTCGCTAGGCCCAAGTCAGCTAGCGCTTCGCGACGGAGGCAGCGCGTCCGCGCGCAGGCGCGCCCGAAGGGAAGGGCTTGCTCTCTCGCCTTCTCACTGTGTGTTTTGTGTGTCGGCGCGGTGCACCTGTAGACGCCGTCGCTGTTTCCCGTGACCTCGCAACCATAACTCAGGAGACGCACAGAAATACTGTTCGGCGGCAGTGAAGGTGGGGACGCGGCTTCTCGGCAGACGTCAGTGTCATCACCTAGCTGTGACGTTACAGTTCCGTCGCACTAAGATAGCGCGGAACGTCCCAAGGCACGTGTCAGGTGCCGATCGTCTGCGCTCGTCCGCTTGGTCCCGCGGTATCGATGCTATCTTCATATTCCTGTATTCATAGTTGTGTTTCAATCAATCAACTAATCGATCAGTCAATCAATAAATCAGTTCATTTCCACTTCTAAGAGCGGAGGGCCAGGAAGTAAAAGCTCTAGAGAGCTTGACAAGGCCTCCTAGCACCTGCAAAGTTCAGCAGCCCCCTAAGTACATTTTACATGACATTTCACACTTCTGCAAAGTACACGTTCAGCACCACAGTGCATTATCAGTAGCATTATGTTATATCTGCCCTGCGTACAAAGCACTTCAAAACAAGAAAGAAAAGAAAAACATCACGTGTTCATGTACGTCTAATACATATTTAAGTCAACACGCAGAAACGCAAACGACATTGTTCATGTATAAAACGAGATTAGATACAACAAAGAAAAAAGAAACACCTTCCGATAAAGATGAATTATACATAAAATACATAAAATTCACCCCAGCCGCATCAAGTAATATCAATTCTATTCTGCGCTATATCATTTAAAACAAAAGGCAGCGTAAACGTTAACATTTGTCCACCATAATTTGTGCGAGGTGCCTTTCACTCATATGCCGCAGACGATATATTGAAGCGTAGTCAGTTAATTCTCCTGTATAAATTAGGGCTGGAGTATCATGTTTTACTTCATACTTGTATCGTAAAGGTAGCCGTAATTTATAGAAATTAAATACCTTGGGAATATCTTCAATTTGGAACAGTTGCGAAGTGGGATGATCTCGGGCTAAGTGATTATGAATAACGCGTTCATTAATTTTTTAAATTTTTTTAAGCACTTAAATTTTCCCGGGAATGTGTCTGTTGTGGTGCCCCGTACAAGTTGCCAGTAATTCAACTGCGACATGAAGAGAGATTTAAAAAGCAGCAATTTAATTTTAATCGGTGGAATATTATTATTACGGTATAACAAACCAATAAAACGACAGGGGTCTAAGCAAACGTGAGTAACAAGCGCATCCCACAGCAACTTATCTGTAAACCATACGCCAAGTGTTTTGAAAGCTGGCATAATTTATATGTTATTGGAAATAAAACTCAAAGATGCAGAACACTATTACTCTTCGGATGAAGGATCATAGATTTTGATTTCGCAACAATAATTTGTAAAGTATTAAGATGCGACCAACGCTCCCGCATGACAAGCATTTCATTAGCTTTTCTAATTAATTTGTTAGGATCCTTACCGGCAATAACTACATTAGTGTCGTCGGCATAGGTTTTATATAAGGCATCAAAGTAAGCATTTGCGACATCATTAATATATAAATTAAATAAAAAAAGATTACAGTATACTTCCCCATTGTACCCCTGACGTAATCCGTAGCCTTTCTGGTGAATGTCTATTGACGCTAACGCACTGACAGCACTCTGACAGATAAGAACGTATGAGTTAAAGAGCATGTCCTCTGATTCCATAGTTTTTTTCGAACCTTCAAAAGAAGTACGTGATGACTTATGCTGTCGAAAACCTTCTTAAAATCGACGAACATGGCTAATACTAGGTTCATTTTCGTTCAAATTTTTTTAGGAATGAATTCTTGTTAGGCAAGAAGTGCAGTTTCCGTAGATCTGTTTTTTTTTTTCTGAAACCGTGTTGAAATGCTGTAATACTATTCTGTCGATCTGCAAAACTGAAAAGACTAGTTAAAATGATCTTCTCTAGGCCCTTAGAGAAAACAGGCAGTAAAGATATTGGCCTATAATAAACAACATTATTCCTGTTTTAAAGACTGGAATGATCTTTGCGACTTGCTTTGAGTGGGAAAAGTGGCTGTCGTGAAAAAAAGGTTGAAAACATGAGTCAACAGATGTGCTATCAAGTCGATAACACGTTAGTCGGGCAAGATCTGGGTGATCTGAAATCATCAGAAGACATGCTGTTTTTGGCGCCACGAAATGCAGTTGCAACTTCCATGCTATCAACAGGAGAAAGAGAAATGCTATCAGGACTGCTTGAGTAAATATTGCAATGCCTCTAAACTGCAACTAGGCTGAGAAGGGACGAGGACAGAGCTGTTGAAGGCATCTGCCAGCGAGGGGCCACTCATTTCAGTCCCAGTGAAGTTAATGTTACCGGGTGTTTCAGTTATACTTCCCGAGCTAACTCCAGAAAGCCCGAGTACCATTTAAAATCAAACAAAATGAACTTGTTCACATTTATTTCTGGCCTTGAAAAGTGTAAAACAGTGAAATGATAATTGAGTGCAAATTGATTAGTACAGCAAATAATTAATTGATACTTGATTTTCTGCACTATTCCAAACGGAAAACTCCAACCACTATATCAAAAACGCTAGTATGGACTCTACATTGGATTTCTGGCGCTTAAATCAGTTCTTAGGCATCAAATTGCGCGTATCAAAAATGTTACCTTGAGTTTTGTGGGGTTAAAAAGAGTGGCTAGTTGCCTCCAGAGCGACCTTAGCTACGTTGAAAGGTGTCTGTATCATATTGCGTCTTGGCAACTCTGATGTGCTTGTAAAATTTGTTTCGGTACGCCTTGTACTGCGACAAAGCAGGCAAGTCTCTAGTTTGGAAAAAACTTTCCTAAAGCCCGTCTTTAATATTAATGCGATGAAGCAAGGAAGGATTGATCCAGGGCTTTCTAATTCTCTTACGTCTTGGAATTTTCTTACTTGGAAAATGCTGAGTGTATACATGTCTGAACCTAATTAATTATATAGGGTGTTTCAGCGAACACTTTCAAAATTTATTTAAGGTTGCCTGTGGCAGATAGCCGAAATCTAATTAATGAGCTGGTCTACTCGAAGAGGCGGACATTACTTGCACAAAAAATTGAAATGCATAATCGACTAATTAACAAAAAATCACTAATCAAGCTTTTACTTAATTAGCTGATGACCCATATTGCAATTCACAAATTGTAGCCGTGGAGTTCGCAAGGTGGATCCACTTGGTAATAATTCTCAGGATGACACCAGTTTCGAGATATTAATTCCCGAACTTTCCGGAGAAATGCATTGGCGTTCCACTTAGTTTCTTAACAAACCGTCGCTTTATGCATTGAAGCGCAATATTAACTGGAAAAATCGCACCATGTACCTCGCACTTACGTGTGCGTAACCACTATGCCACTTGCTCATCTCCACGTAGCCCGGTGTGATTATCAATCTTATCAAACTTTATCCGACCACTATAAAACCTTATGAAGCCTTATCAGTGTTTCAACCTTATCCGACTAGATCCGACTCTTATTAACCCTTTCGGTTGGTATCAACGCTATCGGACTCGATCTGACCCTTATCGACTTTTATCGGTTGTTAGCAACCTTATCGCAGTCAATACGATTCGTATCAGCTCTTATCGGTCCTTATCAATCTTATTCATCCGCGACGAACCATTATCAACAGTGATAACACTCATACAACCCCTCATCACTCCTTATCATCCTTTTCAACTCATTGACTGCTTATCTTTCTGTGTTGCGCGACGCGAAGCGCAGGAGCCCTCTTAGGTCGGTGACATTTTGGTCGGTAAAGAAACGCTCCACCAGAAGGTGCGTCCCGCGACCGCCAAAACGCATCGGGGATGTGGCGTGTTTGGCATTAAACTTTCGCAGTATCGGAATTTTCCTAATCCCTACAATGCTCTAAGTCGAATCTACATGTGGTGCTAAGATGGCTTTTGTTCCACCATCACCAAATCTTTCAACGAAGCCTTCATAGCAACTGTCCTACTTTGCCATTTGTTTTGTACTGCCGGCACAACACATTCATACGGTTCAGATATATTCACCTTCTGCAAGCGTTGGTGTATTTTCGCATGACACTACTCATAATTCCATGCAATAAACAAAATAAAAGTGCATGTTTAGCCTAGTTTAGCCCAGTGGGTAAGACACTCGGCTGCTGAGCGTCGGGTCGTAGGTACGATACTCACCACCGCCAACATTTTACAGCGTAAGCTGTTATGGGCTCATTCCAATAGCCGTTTTGGTTCGCGATGGTATCCGCCGCCGCCGACGATGTCCGGTGACCGTAGCCGCTATTGCCGGAAATGCGAAAAAAAAACGTAACTGGTTCCCGACGGGATCGAACGCGGGCCCGCTGCGCGGGAGTCAGATACTCTGCCACTGAGCCAAGCAAGCTTTTTTTTCTTTATTGCCGATTGTGACATGTAAAACAACAAAAATACAAATGATAAAAGCATCAGCCTACTTTGGCTAACGTAATCTTCTTAAAACAACCAAATCATCGAGAACAGAAATCCATTCGGGTGGTTCAGCTTGCGCACGATACACTTGCCTTAGGGCCACAACACTCTCAATAAAGTTTTCGCGCGCCGAACGGACGTTAACATCGGCATGTCGCACTTGCATTCGTGTCTTCCAGAGACTGTGGATCGAGGCTCAAAAGCATGATTAGGTCATACGGTACTTCCGCTTCATTTGCAATGGGCAAGAACCTGAGGCCATATGGGTCCAGGGGAATTTTTTTTATTGCTCGTTGGAGAACATCCCAATGAAAAATTGGGTCCCAGCCGTCAAGAAACACATGCTCGACAGTCTCAAGTTTCTTGCATAGCAGGCAGTTAGTCGTCCATGGGACGAAAATCCCCTTTTCACGCAGCCAAGTCTTAACAGGAAGTGTGTTAGAGTGTAATTTAAAGAAAAATGTTTTCATGGATGGTTTAACCGGCATTCTTTTAACTCGCTTCAAAACAACTTGCCCTGGGCTTCCACTGTGTGGTAGACGATAAATAGGAATCGGCAACATCGTGTCCACGAGATTCCTATACAGCTTTTGTTTCGAAACATTGCATAGGTACTCAATGCAAAAACGCACATGCAATAGCCGGACAGAAAATACAACTTCTCGCATATACGCACTGATAGCGTCATACATACTCTCACACGATGAAACAACGATTTCTGGGAGATGTCTCTGCAACCTCACTTGGATAGCAGTCCTCAGAAAAGTATCCCTTTGATCTCGGAGAAATATAAAACGCGAAACAACTTGGCGCAGAAACAAGTGCACAAGGTCAAGCCCTCCCTGCTTAACAGAAAGAAACAAGTTGGTACGACTCCCAGTTTGACGCCCAAATAAAAGCTGCAATAACGCGGTGCATCTTTTGAATGCTGGCCCGAGTTGCATACAGAACATTCATCATGTTCCATATTTTAGATACAAGGAAAAGGTTGCACACGGAGACGCGCGAAAACATTGATAACTGCCTCCTTTGCAATGCATCTGCTTTCTCCGTCGCCCTTGACACTTGCTCATATCAACATTCACTTGGATCTCGATAACACTGAAGGGGAAGGCCGAGATACTGTGTTGGCAGACAAGACCATCGCAGTCGGGCGAAATAATCGGGCATCGTTTCCCAGTCACCATGCCAAAAACCAAAGCTCTTATCCCAGTTTATCAGACACCCCCGTTTGCTTGCAAAATTTATCAATCATAGTGATCACTTCAGTAATACTGTCTCTGTTC
This sequence comes from Dermacentor silvarum, assembly GCF_013339745.2. Taxonomy (NCBI): domain Eukaryota; kingdom Metazoa; phylum Arthropoda; class Arachnida; order Ixodida; family Ixodidae; genus Dermacentor; species Dermacentor silvarum. The sequence continues at coordinate 103,428,962 of NC_051156.1, forward strand.
GAACAGAATACTGCAATATCGTCCACATAAGCGAGGATTTTGACATGTGCTGACTGTAAACGAAAGCCCGAGATGCAGTCACTTTTGATAATAGCCAAACATATATAGCGGCTCTATGACGCAAACAGGAGGGGTGACAGTGGGCATCCCTGCCTTACTGACGAACGCGCTACCAGCTTGTCTGAGAGGTCACCATTCATGAACAATAATGCGCGTAGTGCAGTTTGCATACGCCATTCTGACGCCTTCTATGATCACACGTCCTACGTTAGCGTGTTCTAGTATGCAAAAATAATATCATGTGAGACGCGATCAAAGGCTTTTGCCAGATCTAGTTGCATCATTGCAATCCGATCCCACAGCGCATCACAGCATTCCAATACCGTACGTGCGACATGTACATTCGTGGCAATGCTACGTCCCTTGATTCCGCAAGTCTGATGCAGTCCAACCAATTTTGTTATCACGCCCTGTAATCTCTTTGCTGGGACCTTCATGTATATTTTGTAATCAACGTTGGTGAGGCTTATCGGGCGATAGGACCCCACCAACAAACGCTTCTCTGGGTCATCTGATTTAGGAATCAACACTATATGCGATGTGGTGAATGACAGTGGGACTTGTTTTCGTTCATACGCCTCAGTCAACACTCGTAGCAGTAACTGAGCGACTATGGGCATCTAGTCTAGGGTGGTTAAAGGGTCCTGTAAAACTTGGCACATAGTCCATCAGGTCCTGGAGCTTTACCAGTCTGTGGGTCTTCTATTGCAGCTTCAATTTCGTTTTCTGTTATGGGCATCTCAGGACGCTCCTTTACATCGTCCTCAAGTTTTGGCAGGACAGACAAAAAATCAGAACAGAAAGCATCACCCATCTCTCTCGCATGGCCAAGAAGGTCGCTGACGTACTCTTTAAATAGCGCCTAGATTACATTATCGTCGCTTGAAATTTCATCACCGTTTCCTATCTGCCTGACTTTTTTTTTGTAAGCGTACCGTTTTCTATCTGTTAACGCTCGCTTCGTTGCTGTTTCACCGGCCCACAGTTTCTGCGCTCTTGCGCGTATAACTGCTGCTTTATACCTATCAGTGTCTAATCTTTCAAGCTGGCTTTTTACATACCTTATATCTGTCGCATACTTCCCAGGCTCGGTGCTCTCCATGCTTATAAAAAACTGCAGTTGCTCGCGCGCTGTTTTTTTCTTCTTGTTTTTCTTTGTGTCGGTAGGAGCAGCTCTTTTCTATGGCTTTACTTTTTAGCCACTCCTTGAAGTCTTCCCACTGAACGGCAAAAAGACTAGGCCACTCCTCGAGCAGCTTCTGCATTTCATCTGCGAAGTCCTTTACGAATCCCTCGTCCTCCAAGAGTTTAGCATTGAAATTCCAGAGATTCCAGTTGAAGCGCGTACTCCTTTCTTTCACACCAAAACTTGCGATCACCAGGCAATGATCGCTAAAAGCCACAGGTTCAACTTTGTAACCTGTGCAAAGGGGTACAAGTTCAACGGATGCGTAAATCCTGTCCAGTCTGGCATGGCTCTGACGTTGAAAGTGTGTGTATTGCGGTCGGTTCCCATAGGTGAATATGCTGCTAATATCCTCTAATCTATTGTCGTGAACCAGATCGTTTAACAATTCCGCGCTCCTATCACGTACAGGCGGATACTTCATTCGATCGGCAGCGGCCCACACACAGTTGAAATCGCCCACGAGCAACAGCAGTTTGGCACAAACAATGTAAGACTCTAAACGGTTAAAAAAATCCTGGCGTTCAGAGTCAACAGTTGGTGAATACACACGTATAATGCGGCAACATAACTTTGAAAAAGGAAAATCAACCACGAGAAGGCGGCCACTTGGACAAGAAATAATTGACTCCACTATAATGCCTAAACAATTGCGGTGAAAAATGACACACCCACCCGATGTGCCAACAGAATGGCAAACACAGACATTGAAGTATCAAGTATGCACGAAAGGTGGTCACGATACGCTCAGTAAATTCCGCGCTATCGATCTTCGTCTCCTGCACGGCTACGATATCCAGCGCGTTGTCAGCGAGAAGACAATTAAGTTGACATTGCCGCCTTCCAGCGCCAAGGCCCCTTACATTCAAAGTCGCTACGCGTAATGCTACGTCAAGTTTCATCGCCATGCGCTAGTAAAAGGGACCTGTGACATACAGTGCACACCATACTTGATCCCGCAACATTTGTTGAACTCACAGGGAGCACTGTACGGCATCGCCATTCCTCGGGTCCGTGTGCAGGCATCGGGAAAACTGGCAGGCAGTCCATTGCCGGCAGTTCCAGACTCGCGCACACTGTCTGGTGGATACTTGCCGCCACAACCGAGTAAGAAACACACACGTGCCCAGGCAGCACATCACATGGGGCCAACTAGGGCCGATGATGGTTTTCAGCCGGCACTGGCTGGGCCGCGAAGGCCCGCCGTTGCCTCCGTAATGCCAGTGCTGGCAAAGCCACTGTAACAGACATCCAGCGATGGCCCTGCTTTGCCGGTGAATGCCCGTTAATGGCTAGGCCGGGCGTCGCAACTGGCTATCCCGGGCCTGCTTTGCCGTAAGAATGCCGTCATTGGCTGTACATCTCTAAACATTGGTTAAGAACGTCCGTTCAAAGTTCGGATAGACCCGTAAATATCGGCCTGTCAAACAGAACGGCATTTCAATATTACTTTTCACGCAGCATTCGCTGGACATTCCCGATTATATACGTTTACAGCATGCAATTTTTATTTGAATTTTTCACCACGCACGCCAACTGCAACGAGATCACTCTGGTATTTTTTTTCTTACTAAGTTATTATGTAAGTTCTGCATATTTTTTTCGTTTTATTACAAAGGCTGTTAACTTTCGCGTAATTGTATTTATTGTGTTGAATCATTCGATCGGACATTGTTAACAAGTGGAACAAGGGCACTCCATTATAATGCGTCAATGCGCGCATGCCGTGTGCATTCTCGATAGGCGCAATAAATAATTCAAGGGGGTATATAATTAAAAAGCATGTGCGCTTACATGTGCGTCGTTTAAGTAGTGTTGCAGGTAGTGAATTTCAAAATACTGGATAACTTTATGGTGCAATCATCTGTACCGCTTGCCAGTAATGCCGTCGCTAGCTCATTTTCTGTAGCGGCTGTAAATTTTATTGCCAGTACAATACAAGGCATTTTAGATGAGTGCTCGCTATATTACTTTTCTGCATAGAGAGCATATCGAACTGTGCAGTAGTGTCTCCTGTGGCCAGCTTCATTATAATCTTAGGTGCCTTTCCCAGAAAACTCTGTCTTGCGTGTTTTTTTTTGTTTTTTTTTTTTTTGATGCCAGATGATTTTTTTCAGACCAACTGGCACAGTAGGCGTAAATTCCTCCCCGCAGAAAGAACCGGCGAAAAAAAGAAATTGCGCCATGTTCAAAAAGAGGTTTCTGCTGGGCTATTGGTGCATATTTCTAAAACAAAAAAAAAACAGCCAATAGAAGAGACAAGAATGTGAGACAAGCCCAACGCTAACTTACAATGAAATGCTTATTTTGCACGACGCCAAATATATCTACACTGAAAAGAAAGGGGAAGGCGGAGAACAGAGACAACGCCACAAGAGATATACGGGGGTGGGAGGGGGGGAGTGAAGAGAAAAGGTTTGGTCAGACGACCAAGACGACTACACAAGGCGCTCTCCGTTGGAAGGGAACAGAAAATAAAGAGAAATAAAAAAAGAACAGGAATGTTCGTGGCCCGCCGCGCCATTCCGAACCTTGACGGATGGCTGAAAGAGTTGAAGTTACCGACCTAGGACTGAGAACGAAGAACGAGGCTAAGGTTAAGGAGAATACAGGAATATAGAATGGAAAAAAAAGAAGAACGCTACTGGATAAAAATGTAAGCTGAATAAACTGAATAAAATTAATTTCTGATTAAAAAGCGGAACTACACAAAGAAAAAAAAACTACTAAAATATATATACATTTTTCAAGTAGGTGAACTCTTTTTGTGAGAGCAACACAGATTTGAATAAATTTTTTGCTGACGTTTGCATCTTATATGAGCTAATAAATAAATCTATCATTGTTTTGACTTTGCAAGGAGGCATACATAAGCTTCCTTATTCCTTATTAAATTCAGGCTCCCACTTGCACCCTCAACGACACACCTCTGGTAACTTCTTCCTCTTGTAGATAAATATCTCGGTAAACACATCACACACAACATTTTTGGAATATGTATATTGAGTTTTCAATTTACCAATGCCAACCACATGTTTGGTTTCTTGCTCCAAAATTTTCTTTATGGGAAGCTTTTATTTTATAAATCTATGGTGGGGTCTCAGATCTTCGAGTACACCAGTTCTGTCTCGCAACTCTCGAAAGTGGCCAAAACCTTGCCGTCCTTGGTTTGTTACATACCATTACTCACGTGTAGCCAATGGGGATTCTACAAAATCATCGCTTGGTTTACCTTGTTGCCGTATGCGATCTCGCTTGTGTTTGTTTATTACGATTTCTTTTATTACTCCCGCTGCTTAAAGGACATATTTTTCAACCTCCCACCTACGTTTCTTCTCGCAGCGGCCACGTTTGAAGCTTTCTTGTTTATGAAAAGAAAAAAAAACTACCCGCTTTTTTTATGTAAAGCCTTCGGGCTTTGACACTATACTAACATAATTAAGTAAATTAATATGGCGAACTTGAACGAGATCCTTGTACTCGCTTTTTGGGCTTCACTTATATGTTATGCGCCGCGTAATGTATTGTCGCGATGTTTCTTAGATACGGCTGCCGCTCCTATGTCTCTATTCATTTTTTTTTCGAAGGGGGAGGTTTTATTATTTAACTAGAAGCAAGAAATCCATGGGGGCATGTTAGCAAGTGATGCTGTGCGCCGGACTACCCCTTTGCGCACACGTTGTCTTGCTCTACCGTTCTTTTGGGATAAGCAGTGCCAAAAAATAACAATGAACACATTCATTGATCACTTTGAGTTGTTTTACAGGTCCATTTGTCATGTTTTACATTTCAGCTATAATATATAATAAAATCAGCACTAGTGCTACTGCTCCTTCAGCAGCAACAGCTTTTGTAAAAATAAAAATAAAAAATAAATAAAAGAATAAAAAAAACGTGCGCGTGTCGTTCTTCACTACTATCAGGCGAAGTGACGTCAAAGCCCCAAGAATGCGTTTCACTCCCACCACGTTTTCCCTGCGTTCCCTCGCTTTGCAGTGTCGAAGGTATGCACGGTCTATAATGCGCACAGCCGAGCCTGCGTTGCTAATCAGAACCGGATGGGCGCACAAAGAAGCGTAAATAATTGTCAAATATGTTGCTCCCTGCGCGGACCTCGCCCGCTTCCAAAGAAACGTGGTGACTCTCGGAGGACGAGGGACCCGTACACATTCTGCTTCTGCCTGTGAGCTGTCGTAGCCCATATTTCTTTCACCGTGTTTTGCTTGCGAAGCATGCATTAACTTGTCCAGCAACGTGTTCAGTACCAGCGGCTTGACCTTCGCCACTACAAGCTTGGTTCCACATTGCTATTGGGTGAAACATGAACTAGCCAAACGTTGGAAAACTGCATTTACTGCGAAATAAACTCAATTATCGCAAGGTAAGTACAATTGTCTTATTTTTATTCTCAAGTATAGTGTTTCAACTAAGTGCATTGCCTAATACGTGTATTTTCTTTTTTTACAGAGATAATGTACGGCCACTGTTTACTATGTACGTAGACGGTGCTGCACCGCTTCAGCGTCAGCTGAAACGCACTGTCTGTTAGAAAACACGCAGCACGGCACATTTCGGCTAGTACACTCAAGAAGACCAAAGTTGGATTGTCGTAATTGCTTACTCAGGAAGTACATTCTGTGAGCTGACTGGTGTTCAGAACTTCCTGCAAGAGTATAATCTGGTGTATTGCAGCTTGCTTAGGTGTTTATCATGAAACAAAGCACCCTTTCTTTGCTACCTCTGTTCTAAAAGCTTACGCATTGCCAAAGGCTAAGTACAGCTACCCACAAGCACTTACAAGAAGTCTTGTGATGAAGGCATAATTCATCACAATTGCCTAGTTAGAACAAAAATCGCATATTTAGATGCAGCGGCATTCCCTACCTAATTTTTTCCTATTTCTGCTTCCTTTTTTCAGCTTCAATAATTTGTTTGAATGGAGAAATCATATCTGTGGGAGATTGCCTTCAATATATTGAACGCAATCATGGACCATGCAGTGCAACTGCCGTACAGCATGCATGGAAATAAAAGCAAGAGACTGTTTAACACGCGGCTATGCAGAGTGGGAACAGGTGATACGCATTTAATTTCTCAGTTTTGTACCTTTTGCTTATATTATGCACTGCTGACAGTGTTGTGATAATAAAGGTATATGTATTGTATGCAGATGGTGCCTGAGAGACGCAGACATCGACATCAACCAAGCGCAAGACTTCATAAGAATGTGGCTGCCAGGCGCCGTCGACTATTGCAGAAGGTGGCGTTACGCCGAAGCGGCTCAACCCCCCGTAGCGTCATAAACAAAGCTTTCGTAGGTGGCCCACAGTATTGGGGATACGAGCGACAATCTGTATAAACCTATTTTAAGACCAATAAATAAATTGTGTATATTATTTGGTGATTTTATAGTAGATTATGGCATGTTGCATCGAGCTACCGTGCAATATTTGCGTAATTTAAAATCGTAGGAAATAACGGCATCGCCCACATACATCACAATCTGCCAATAGGGCCATGCCAGTGGGTAATGTGGGACAATAAATTAACTAAGAGCGGCAGAGCCGGCTATTGACCAATACCGGCGCTGGCAGTAGGCAAGGTGGGACACTAGAATGGCAATGAACGGCAGAGCCGGCTATCTGCCTGTATTGGCGCTGCCACACAATGGCCGAAATAGGCCCTTTAGTGGCATGGCCGCGCTGGGCCATTCTTGACGCGGGTAGCGCTGCTGGTTTCGGGCCTATATTTGTGCCGGTGTTTGCCGTGATATTGCCGTGCTGGGGCCAGCCTGGTTGTGCTGCCTGGGTGCACACTCACACGCACACACGCACACAAACACATTTCAAGACTATGGAGGCGGCTCCCCGCAGGGGCGTCTGCGTAAGCAGGCGTTTGGTATGTTGCGACACCACGTACCCGAGCACATGGGGGTTGGACCCTCCCGCATCTAACCGTGCGCGGCTTAGCCGTGTCCCGGGAAAAGGGGATCCTGGAGGTTGAGCCGAAGCCGGGTGTTTGGACCTTTACGGCCCCCCGGCGGAGGCAACCCACCTCTTTGGCCTCGGCTTCACGTAGACGGCACCCCCGGACTGACCCACCCGGGGGAAATCGGTAGTTGCCTTTTCCAGTCTCTCTCTCTCCCTCCAACCTTCGTCTTTCTCTCCCATTTTCCATCTCTCCTGTCCTCTCTTCACTTCGTTTTACTTCCAAATTTCCAGGCAGCAAAGGTTAACCTGGTATGGTTTATCCACCTTTGGGTCTATTATATTAGGTTATAGTGGCTATGTACAACTGGCATCTGCATCTCCTTCGGGTCTTGTAGCGTCCCCTTGTTGGGCTCGGTGGTGGGCGGCTGGCATAGTTAGCGAAATCATTGTTACCCTATGGCTTTTTCGTCATTCCTCCGACTCTCTGTTCGCTCTCACAAACGAGGGTGCACCGAAGATATTTTTCAATTTCATGGCAACAGATTGCAAAACTTCACCCGATTTCATGTTATCCGTTCTGATAAACCCGAAAAGACGGTGAGAGTGATTTCACCCTTTCTCGTTTCGAAAAGTCTGACCGAAGCTCTTGGATCAGGCTACAAAGCGTCGAAAATGCCTAGCGGCGACCTCCTTTTGGAACTCCGCGAGGTGAAACAACACGAAAAGCTTCCGAACCTAGTGTCATTCGGGGAGATCCGTGTGACAATATCCCCACACCGAACTATGAACACCAGCCATGGTGTTGTCTCCGACAATGACCTCATGGAACTGACAGGAGCTGAACTGTTGGAAGGCTGGAGCGAGCAAAACGCCATCACTGTTAAGCGAATCATGCTAAGACGGGGCGGCAAAGAGATCAAAACCAAGCATATAGTACTTACTTTTGGCTCAAGCATCCTGCCCGAGACAATCGAGGCAGGCTATGTAAAGCTACGGGTCAGACCCTACGTACCAAACCCTCTTCGTTGCTTCATGTGCCAGCGTTTCGGCCACAGTTCCCAGAACTGCTGAGGCCGACAGACATGTGCTAAATGTAGCACTGGTGTCCATGTCTCTGAAACATGTGAAAACACTCTACACTGCGTCAACTGTGATGGCGAGCATGCCGCATACTCGCGGTCATGCCCGTCTTGGAAAAAAGAAAAAGAAATAATCACGATCAAAGTAAAGGAAAATATAACTTTCAAAGAAGCTCGCAGGCGGGTGTCATACAGGCCTAAAGTCAGTTTTGCCGAGGTGGTGCGTCAGGGGGCAGCGCCACAGCGGCACCCGGCGGCTGTCCGGCCCACACAGAGTGAGCCTGCGGTGACGCCATCCGCCCCCTCGGCGGCTGCGGCTAGCGCTGCTCCACCATCTCAAAACAAGGGACCATCAACCTACCGGCTGGTGCCCTCCAGGGCCTCGTCCCTCGAGATGATGCTTTCACGTCAAACCAACCGCTTGCAAGAGCGCGTGTCTAGCGCCCCGCAAGAGGCGATGGACACAACTTCCAGCCAAGCAACGCATCCAGCGCCTATGGAGCGGCGGGCGGCTCTCGACCGCTCCAAAAAAAGAAACTACGCATTACGGGGCCTGAGAAGGGCTCTTTAATCTAAGGTATTGAACACCTAAGCACACAGCACAAATTTTGTTTTTAAATATGGGGACACAAATAGTTCAATGGAACGTCAGGGGTCTTCTTCACAATCTTGATGATGTTAAAGAACTCAATCGCAAGTATAGTCCCAGGGTGCTGTGTGTTCAGGAAACACACCTCAAACATACACAAATTTCTTACACAATATTCTATTTTTCTTAAATATCGTGATGCACCCGCGTCATCTGGCGGTGTGGCTATTATAGTCGATAGAGGAGTAGCCTGCCGCGAATTAGAACTCCGCACGCCCCTATAGAGGCAGTTGCTGTGCAAGCGGTTTTGTTTAATAAGCTAGTTACTATCAGCTCTGTATACATTCCTCCCAACTGTCAACTTCACAAAACTGAGTTTCAAAATTATGTAGATGAACATCCCTGGCCATACATTGTTGTCGGGGATCTAAACGCGCATAACACTTTGTGGGGAGACTCCCGTTGTGAAGGAAGAGGACGCCTAATAGAAAACGCTCTATTCATCTGGTGCATGCTTACTCAATAAGAAGGAGCTGACGTACTATAGCGTTACACACAACACTTGCTCCTCTATTGACCTAAGCATAGTATTCAGTACTCTCCTGCCGTACCTCGAGTGGAGCGTTATTAAGAACCCTTATGGAAGTGACCACTTCTCGATAGTTCTAAACCTTACAACACAGGATCAATGCGCCCCACATCTTTCTCTATGGAAGGCCGACTCGGCGAACTGGGAACTGTTCAAATAATTTACACGTTTAGAGAGGAAGGACATTGCTGGTATCAATATTGATAATGATGTGGATTACCTAACAGGTTTTATAATAGACGCTGCCACAAAATGCATCCAACAAAATGCATCCACCCCGCACACGCCAACGCTCCCGGGAAACTTCGGTGACTTTTCCGTATGGCGCAAAGGCGGCACGTACGTCTTCGTCCGGCACGTTGTGGAACAGCCAGTGAAGCTTGAGTCGCACGTCCTGGTTAGCTGGATTAATCACCAGGCAGCGGTTTCCTTTCACAAGCAGTTCACCGACGCTGACAATCTTCGTTACTGCTACGTGGCTCATCCGATACGCCCCCAGGGCGATAACACCGTCGAGCAGCTCATGCTGAGCTAACGCGTCCCTGAAATCCTCGACCCGATACGGGCGGGCCCTGATATCGGCGGGCAAAAAAAAATGTCACAGTTTCGCCGTAAGGGCGAAGCAATGAATGCGATAGCAACACAGCAATGTCATACGAAGTAAGGTGAGCGGTTTTGGTAGCAATATGAATTGTAGTAAACATGAGCTGATTAAGTAAGCAGGTGTGCTGCGGCGTAAGTAGGCCGACATGAAGAGAGACTCGATGACCACGAGAAGGCGCGTGTGAAACGGTGGTGTTGATGAGAAGCGCTTCCCGTGGGCAGCGCCTGCGAAGGGACACACTTGTAGCGCTGCACTGCCGATCCGGGCAGCATTGCATGTGTAGCGTGCGTTGGCAAATGTCGCCCGACTATTACTAACTGAATGAACAAGCGTGGTGTGAGCGCGCACAAACACGAATAGATCACACTGAATGACTCCAGACAACGACTGTCAAAACGCTGGCAGCAAGCATACGCTGCAGCGGGCGAAGGTACGTGCGGTCTATCGCTTCAACGGAAACTGAGCGGCGAATGCACGGCGAATAAAGGTCGGAGCCGTGTGGAGATAAGAGACGGTGCGGACGAGCGCGGTTGTTGGCAGAGTAGAGTGCGCCCCCCGCTCCCTCCGGCGCTGGCTTCCTGCTTCCTTGCTTGCGCGTGGGAGATGAGTGCGTTCGCTCTCCGTGATAGCGCGCGTCCCCGCACGCTTCCGCTCGGGCATACGGCGCGCGGCGAAGATTTTATCTATAGGGAACCTCACGGCGACGGCGACGACGACGGCGACAACGACGGCGACGCCGACGGCAGAAATCCGGTTGAAGTGTCCATATAATTGCTATCGCAATAAAACGGAATTTACAACGAAACGTCCTGTATAGGCAGTCCTGGTAAAACAAACGGGTAGGTACACTCGGCCACAAAATATTGCGGGGCACGCGAGCGCGTGGCGAAACGATCCTCCTCGCCTACTGGCGCCGCACCCCTGGTGTCGAGACTGCCACTAGCGCGCATGCGCGTCCCTCCGTTGCTGCGAGCGTGCATGTTTCTGCGCTTCTTCCTTGCGCGCCGGCGATATCCGAGTGCAGCGTTGGTTCTTTATTCTATGGTGCAGCCGCGAGGGTCTTGCGATTGGCGCTGTGGTAGCTTCGACGGGCAAAACTTAGTTGATATTACGGAAACAAAAAGTTCATTTTATCTTACCTGGCTCTTTCAATGGAGCGCCTTTTCTGCCTCGCTCTTCTGTGGGACAACGTCCCGGTCGTGAAAAGAAATAAGGAACTATCATTGGCCACGAAAAGGCGCAGTGCAGAAAAAAAAAGACTTGTTGCGTTCGCGACCGGCAATATGCATCCGCGCTCGTGACTCGACAAAAAGCGACCAGTGAGGCGCGCGCCAACTCACCCTTCACAGTTTTACCCGTCGAAGCCGCGACAGCGCGAATCACAAGTAGGGCCCCTCGCGGCTGCACTCCGATATCACCGGCGCGCAAGGAACAGACAGACAGACAAAGAACTTTTATTCAGGTCCTGAGGAACTGCGTTTGGACGCCCCCTTTCAGGGGGAGTCGGTAGCAGTCGCGGGCCGCTCCCACGCATGGACCGGAAGACCGTGGCCCTCCGCCCTCTCGCAGGCCCTCTGGACAGCCCGAAGTTGAACCGAGAGGTCGCCGCTTTTAAGGGCTTCCTCCCAGACCTCTTCGTTGTTGAACTCTGTGTCGCGTAACGCAGGACATTGCCAGAGCATGTGAGCTAATGAGCAGTACGCCTCTCCGCAGTCCGGACATTGCGGTTCGATGTTGGGCGAGAAGTGACTAAATCTGCCCCTCGAAGGGAAAGACCCCGTTTGGAGCATCCTAAAGGCCGTCGATTGCGATCGAGTGAGTCTAGGGTGAGGAAGTGGAAAAGCCCTCCGCGAAAGATGATAATGAGTCAAGATCTCGTGGAAAGTGAGGAGCGAGTCCCTGTACCTCCCGGCGTCCCCGCCTTCGAATCCGCCGGCACCGCCGCGGTGAGCGAAACCTCGCGCACGGTCATGGGCAAATTCATTGGCGTTGGGAACATCGGGATGTACGTTGGCCCCCGTGTGGGCCGGGAACCATTTTATAGTGTGAAACCCGGCAGCCCCCTCGCTGCCGAGGATGGCCGCTGCTTCCCGCGAGATCAAGCCCGAAGCGAAAGCCCTAGCTGCGGACCGCGAGTCCGTGAATATATTTGGACGCGACGTGTCCTTCATTGCTATAGCGATGGCCATTTGCTCAGCCACCGTTGCTGAAACATTTCGAACCGAGGCAGAACATAGGAGTTTGCCAGTATGGTCGACAGAAACCACTGCGAAGCAATCGGAACGCTCGTACTGGGCTGCATCGACAAAGGCTGCGAGATCCCCACTATCTGCAACCGATTTTAATAATGAACGGGCCCGAGCTATGCGGCGCCCTACATTGTATTGCGGGTGGACATTTCTTGGAAGTGGAGCTACCGTAAACGTACCTCTGATTGAGGATGGTAGAGTCACTTTACGCTGGTTAGTCTCCGTAAGACCGCAGCCTATGGATTCCAGGATGTGCCTACCAGCCCGCGAGGACGATAGACGCACGACCTGAGCCGTCTGCTGGGCCTCGATCACCTCCGCGAGTGAGTTATGCATGCCTAATTGTATGAGCTTCTCGGTGCTGGTGGTGATAGGCAAGCCTAGAACTCGCTTTATACTTTTGCGCATTAGTGCATCGATTTTTGCCTCTTCCCTTTTGGACCAGTGCAGCGCCGAAGCGACGTAATTAATGTGGCTCATGAGAAACGCATGGTAGAGCCGTAGGAGATTGCTCTCGCTCAGCCCTCCCCTGCGGTTCGAGACCCTGAGTATGAGCCTAAGCACGTTCTCCGTCTTGGAGGTGATGCGGGCTATTGTCTGTGAGTTGCCCCCTTTGGACTCCAATAGGAGTCCGATGATCCTGATGGAGTCTACCCTGGGGATCATCAGCCCATCCCGTGTGTATAGAGCTATGGGAATCTGCTCTAAAGGAGTGAAGTTCCTCACCCCTTGTCGTGTGGGTCTGTACAGTAATAACTCGGACTTAGCCGGTGACAGACTCAGGCCCGAACCGACTAGAAAGTTCTCCGTGATGTCTAGTGCATGTTGAAGCGCCTGCTCTACCCCGGCGTCGGACCCTCCCATGCACCACACGGTGATATCGTCCGCGTAGAGAGCATGGTTGGTCCCGCGCACCATGGTGAGTCGCTCCGAGAGGCCCTTCATGGCAATATTGAAGAGTAGAGGAGATATGACTGCCCCCTGAGGGGTGCCTCTCGCTCCCAAGGTAAATTCCTCGGATTTGACTTGACCGATCTTGATGGTAGCCCTGCGATCCCTCAGAAAGGAGCTAACGTACGCGTGGAAACGTTGTCCCAGCCCCATATCCGAGACCGCCTCAAGCACAAACTTGTGCGAGATATTGCCACATGCTATATCGTCGCCGCGGGTATGTGCCCGGCCATGGAAACGACGCTGAAGTAGCGCGCGGGTAGAAAAACAGAGACGACAACGACGTTGCGTTTGCTGCTTATATAAAGTGCTTTTATACGTGCTGTACGCCGGCTTCCACGTCTCCTGCGAGGTCGTGACACTGGTGGAGGTGCTGGGTAGGATTGCCTCATTCTTAGCACTCCTTCGCGGAGCCATCCATCGAACGCGGAATCGCCTTCGCTCGTCGAAACTCCTGTTCACCGGTACAGCCGCCGCCTCCTAGGCCTGACGCCCGAGTTCAACCCTTTGCAGGATCCTGCCGGACCGCGTCAAAGTACTACCGCCATGGCCACTGCAACTCCATCGCAGGTGACGCTACAGCATCCTATGGTCCCAGAAAGTTTTCATGGTGACGCCATTGAAGATGTCCAAGATTGGTTGGACCAGTTCGAGCGTGTCGCCAGTCATAATGAATGGGGCTCCCGGCAAAAGCTGTCTTATGTCTATTTTGCTCTTCGAGACAGTGCGCGGACATGGTTTGTGAACCGGGAGAGGAGCCTGACCACATGGGATGCCTTCCGCACCCAGCTGCTAGACACATTCACTAGCAGCGACAGAAAAGACAATGCGCAGCGCCTTCTTGAATCCCGTGTTCAGAAGCCAAATGAGAGCGTTGCCATGTTTGCAGAAGATATGGCCCGCCTTTTCCACAGAGCAGGGGTGCTATGCAGGATGCGCCGAGTTTCTCGTTCACCCGAGTTTTACCCGAGTTTGCTCGATGGCAGTCAGTGAACGGAGATAGCAAGGAACGTGCAATAACAGCAGGCAAAAAGAAATGTCGAGATAAAGCCGCGTATGACAACATGAGCGCACCCTGCGCGGCACAGTGCTGCCGGGCTTCAAGCACAGAGGACTGCGCAACAAAACGCGCCAGCGCCGCGTATTGTTGTCAACGTATTATCGCAATTTAGCAATACCGTCACTGTCCCGCTGTCTGTCTGCACACTTGCCGTGAGCCGCTTGCCACGCCTTTCTCGGGCGCGTCAAGGGCGTGCCTCCTTTTTCGGGCATTATCTTTCTATCCTCCGTCGAATGCGAACAGGGCACATGCGGTGCATTCTTGCACCTATACTTTCCCTCAATCGAATACTTTGAAATACAACAAATATTATAACCAACATTTTACTTCTTAAGTATCGATTTTTTTGTTTTGAATACTGTAAATTTGTGATGACAAACGGACATATAATGAATTATTAAATTTTGTACTTTTTTGCCGCGAGTGGCGACAGTGAGGCGAAAGCTTACAAGCGGATACATTCTAGAGGGTCACACGCACGAGGGAGTTCATGCGGTGAGCAGTCGCCAGGGGTGCTGCAGTGCTATGTTCAATAAAGTCAGTCATGACAACGATCTGCCCATTCCCTGTCTAATAGGGGAATGGCAACGCAGCGCTGCGGCATGGCTGTTCACCGCAGGTGCTTCACCGCGGCGGCTATTAAGGCCGCCGCTTTACCAACTGAAACGACACTTTAGCCATAGAGACAGGAGCAACGGCTGTCGCTGCAAAATAGCTGTGCGGTATTCTGGGTCCGTAGTGACGCAGCACAATGAAAATGCACCAGTTTATCTGCGTGCGCGAAGTCTCCGCGATGCATTGCGAACACGAGCGTGCTGCCCAGCGACACAGTTCGTCGCTTGTCACCGCTTGCCCATTGAAGGTGCCTCCGTGCGCATGTGCGCAGAATTTGAGTGTGTTGTTCACTCCAATGTGCGTGCCGATTGCCTCTGCTGCTGAGCTAACAGCGATCGCAGATGGATATCGTAACGACAGCGCAGCAATCGCATTTTGGTGGATGAGGGCTCTTGTGTGCAGTTAGGAAATTAGACTTCGAACGCAGGAAGGTGTTGCAATTGTTTAGTGTGCCGTGCTTGTGATGACAAAATGCCATTGCACTGGGTGTGTTTGCGCTGACCGCTGACCGTGTTTGCTGCACTATATCACTGACAGAGCAGCCATCTCAAATGATAGCTGCGATACGTAGTCGTTGGAAAACACTACGCACTGCTCAAGATCGTCGTCCACCACGGCGCATCGACGCCTTGCAAGCAGCTACAGTGACGTGCGGATAATTATTTGCTGTGCGCTACGTAGCCACAACGCAGGCAATGAACCGTGTTGTGGGGTCACCACAGCCCAAGAAGACATATGCATAAGGCAGCGAAAGTCGACGCTTTTTTTATATAGTGGTGCTGAGTACATCACCGATGACAGTGCGTTGAGCGTGTTTTATTTCGCCGGTCAAGATTGTTAATGCCTCTCAGTTCCGCACCACGTCGCTGTTGTCGAAAAATAAGTTGGGCGTGGCCCAACCGTGGTGGGCGCGCACAAAAGTTACATGCCTCGCTCGGGGCGTGACCTATGGTTTTGATCGACACGCGAACTCGGGCCAAACTCGTACATCGCGAAACCCCCCTCGAGTTAAACTCGGGAGCATGGCGGCGGCAGCAGCAGCCTGTGTCATCGCATCCAGCGGCGGCAAGCGTCAATATGACCATCTGGACCGGTTCAGCTACATGACCGACGTAGAGTTTCAGCGTCGTTTTTGCCTTTCCAAAACGTCAGTGCGCTGGCTGTGTGACGAGTTAGGCGAGCGCCCTTGTCTGCGGAGACTGCGTGGCGGGCATATTATGCTTTCCGAGCACAGACTGATGTGACTAGGCTGCGGAGGAAAAGTTCTTGCGATCGCTTCGGCTCTCTCCTGTTTCAAGCGCTGCTCGTCCACCGCGCCCTAGCCCCAGGCCAGGTCCGGCGTCGTCATCGGAGTACTGGGGCACCTATGAGCACCTGGGGTTCAACCCGGGCCAACCAACCTGCGTAGGCGAAGTGGTCACATTATATTGGAAGACTCAGAATGGAAGCCGGGCTGCCTTCCGATGCAACAGGTGCCGAAATCAGTTTTCGCAGTTACACGGTAAAGCTGCACTGCACGGTCAGAGAGGCGAAGGACGTTACTTCGCCAACACGGACCGCCTCGGCCATCCGAACGACCACCTCTCCAGGCGGCAAATGATTTGGCTCACGTACTGCGTGAGCAAAAGCGTAGACATATGGCTGTTGAAGGAGATGACCGGCGACTTGTTTCCTCTATAGGAGCACACCATCGCCGACAGGACGAACTACCCCCGTAAGGTCGCGAGGGACGAGCTGCTGGCGCGACCTCCATTTGGTACCCCGGGTAGATAGCGCAAATTGATGAGTGCCTTCTTCGCGGCGAGAAAAAGTATACAATCGAGGCCGCCTAATGACGGGCGACAACTTTCCGCCAGCCGCCAAAATTACGGTGGTGTTAAAGTTGGGGGCCCATGGGTCTTCGGCATGTTCTGCGCGACCAGAGGGGTGTTGCGACTTTCAAAGTCTACCGACGAAAGGCGGCGACGCTAGGCGCCATTATTGCAGCCAATGTTCAACCGGGGACCATTATTCATAGTGACGAATTGGCCGCATACAAATGTATCCCAAATTTAGTGGATGCTAACGGGGCTATGCCTCAATCCGCATTGGTAGACAGTCAACCAAAGCATGCACTTTGTGGACCCCATCACGGGCGTTCACACGCAAAAAAAGAAAGTTATTGTCAAAAAGTGGAGCGCTCCCTCGTCAGCGATGGGTACAGGGTAACTGCACCGATGCTGGAGTCCCACCTGGGATGCATGTGGCGGCAGTCAACATCCACGTGCGCTGCAAATACCCTTTCGTGCGTTTGTTAGAAGCCACGGATCGCTCGGGCTAGCCACTACAAAGACTCTTTCCTGCGGTTCTTAGAAGCCATCGCTCGACGCTTGCCAGTATGGAGGTGTATCGCAAAGTAAAAGAAAATAAAGCGTAGTTTTCTGACCCTTGTATGTGTGCTTTCCGGCATTCCTGTGTGCTTACACGGTAAGCGCGCGGCAAACCACTTATGCGCTAGCCGACGCTCACTTCGTCTTGTAGCTGGATGCGCGCGCTACTCGCAGCTTTTCTTTAGCGCGAGCAACGAGCGATCTGTTAAAAGCCCAGTGTGAAAACCAGGCGCACACCAATCTCTGCTCGGAAATGGGAGCGCAAGCACGTAGCGAGCCGCACCAATCCAATCTAGAGCAAAGGAGCAACGAGCGATCTGTTGGAAACCCAGTGAGAAAAGCAAGCGCACACCAATCGGTGCTCGGAAATGCTAGAGCAAGCACGTATCGAGCCGTGCCAATCGAATCCAGAAAAAAAAGAGGGGGGCGAGCGTCCCCTCGTGGCATAACGCGAAACGTATTTAAATACAAATTAGTCTAATACACATTCCGTGTACATCGTGGAAACATTAAAATGCTTACAACCCACGTTAATGTGACTAATATTATTGTACTAAATGAATTTATTTTATAACTTGCTTGTGCCTGTATTGCACTCGGTGGAACGACAAACAAGTGAAAGAAGGCACGACCATGCACCGACCGTATGATCACGTGAGCCCCAGTTTGTCGACCGCCCATATGGCAACGCCCAAGGGATAATAGCCACCCAGAGTGAATCTAGATAAACCAATGAAATTGGAGGTGTGCCGATGGACAAACTTCGTCTTGTTACCATTTGTTCTTTGATCTTGGGGCGTCGCCAGAGCTCGTGAAGATCCCGAGTTTCGCCAAACTCGGGGCATCCTGCATAGCACCCCAGATCCTGAGATGGCCGAAGAAAAGAAGTTGCGCTATCTCTTGCGGGGAGTGAAGGAGCAGCTGTTTGCCGGACTCGTGAGGAATCCACCGACGACAGTGGCCGAATTTACCAAGGAGGCTACCGCTATCGAACGGGCACTGCAGCAGCGGTACCGCCAATACGATCGCACGAACTCGCCAACAAATGCTTCACTGCTACCTGAGGGCGGCGGCACATCTCTGCGTGAAGTTATCCGAGAGATTGTGCGAGAGGAGATCCGGCAGCTCGGAATTGCTCCCATGGCACCAGCGGTGGCTTCTGTCGCTGATGTCGTCCGGGAGGAAGTTCGACAGGCCTTTTCTTCGCCCGACTGGCAAGCGGCGCCGCGACGATGCACATACGCGGAAGCTCTTTGTCGTCCACCTCCCGCCACTTCGATGCTGCTGACACCGTCGACCACTCCGACGCAGCCACCGCCGCCATCCCCGACGCCCTATCTTCGACAGTCACAGCCGCCGCCAGCAATACCGTATCGCCGACAGCCGATCGCTGCGCCGCGGTCTTACGGAGAATTCCCTGCCGGCTATCCGCTACGAAAAACCGATTTGTGGCGCACCGCTGACCGCCGGCCGCTATGCTTTCATTGCGGTGAAGCAGGACATGTTTATCGAGCTTGCCACTACCGCGCAGCTGGGTTTCCCAGGTTTCCCACCAACTATAGTTACCCTCGGTTTGACGCTCCACGTACATGCGACGACAATCCAAACTTTCGACCGGAAGGTTCAACGACGCCTCGATCGCGTTCCCCATCACCGGCTCGTTACACCCAACCAAGCCGTCGCGATTTTCCTGACGCCTCTAGGGGCAGGTCTCCTAGCCCGCGCCGGGGAAACTAGAGGCAGCGACCTCCGGGGGTGAGGTTGCAAACCGTCCAGCTTCCCAAGAGCCCCCATCACCGACGATCGACGACTCTACGACTCCGACGATTCCAACCACACCACATGTACCAGACGCCGTCAGCGCCGATCTTGTCGTTACCATTGACGGCCACCAAGTGGCCGCTCTCGTTGACACTGGCTCGCATTTTTCGATAATGAGTCTAAAGCTAGCCGACAGACTAAGAAAAGTGAAGACGCCGTGGACCGGGCCCAACATCAGAACTGCCGGGGGCCAGTTGATGACGCCGATTGGAAAATGCACAGCCCGAATCATAATCGCCGGTTCAGCCTTCGTTGCCACCCTCGTCATTCTCTTTGGGTGCTGTAAGGAACTTATTTTGGGAATGGATTTCTTGAGGGAGTACGGTGCAGTTATTAATGTCCGCGACCGCATGGTGACATTTTCTACGAGCTCCGAAGACGTCGACATCGCGGATGACCAGCGACCGCGTTTACGTATTGCCGACGACGACGTCTCTCTTCCGCCGCGAAGTTGTTCCCTCGTGCCTGTCATCTGCGATAACTTGCACACCGGGCCTGGCGTAGCTGAACACATCAACGCACTAGTACTGAGTCAGGGCGTTTCCGTCGCCAGGGCCGTAATCAATCTACTCGACGGACATGCTGAACTCCTGCTGACGAATTTTAGCAGGGAACGTCGACAGATTGTTAAAGGCACTGCTGTTGCTTACTTCGACGAAATTGCCCCAATACAAGACTGCCTCACAGTGCAGCACGCGGTGTCCACCGCGCCTATGCCTGCACCTGTGGTTGATGTCAGTCAAACTTTATCGCCCATTGAACGCAACAGCCTTCTTGAGCTCATCAATGAGTTTAACAGCTGCTTCTCATCTACGTCAAGAGTTAGCCAGACGCCGCTCACCAAGCACCGTATTATTACTGAAGACGACGCAAGACCCATCCGGCAGAATCCTTATCGTGTAGCACCGAAAGAGCGGGAGGCAATACAAAAACAAGTGAAGACGATGCTTGAGGATGGAGTTATTCGGCCATCTAAGAGTCCGTGGGCATCGCCTGTCGTATTGGTGAAAAAGAAGGACGGTAGTCTGCGCTTCTGCCTCGACTATCGAAAACTTAACCAGATCACAAAGAAAGACGTTTATCCGCTACCGCGTATCGATGATTCACTGGACCGGCTACGAAACGCACGTTACTTTTCGTCGATGGACTTGAAAAGCGGCTACTGGCAAATTGAAGTTGACGAGAGAGACCGTGAAAAGACCGCTTTTGTGACACCCGATGGACTTTATGAATTTCAGGTGCTTCCCTTCGGTTTGTGTTCTGCGCCAGCAACGTTTCAACGACTCATGGACACGGTACTCTCAGGCCTCAAATGGCAAACCTGCCTAGTGTACCTCGACGACGTGATTGTTTTCTCCGCCACGTTCAACGAACACTTACGGAGACTGAAGACGGTCTTTGAGGCAATACGCTCAGCAGGCCTAACTTTGAAACCGGAAAAGTGCCATTTTGGTTTTGAGGAACTTCAATTCCTCGGTCACGTGGTTAGTCATGAGGGTGTTCGACCTGACCCTGATAAAATCGCTGCCGTCGCTAATTTCCCGACGCCATCAGATAAAAAGCCCGTGCGACGTTTTCTGGGCCTTTGCGCCTACTACCGGCGGTTTATTGCGGACTTTTCACGCATCGCGTGTCCATTAACACATCTCACCCGCGAAGATGTCCCCTTCGTGTGGGGCGAAGAGCAGCAACGGGCATTTGACGAGCTACGGCAGCGGCTGCAGACGCCTCCTTGTGCTCGCACACTTTGACGAAGACGCCCCGACGATTCTTCATACCGATGCTAGCAATGTCGGCCTTGGCGCAGTGCTTCTTCAGCGGCAGGACGGCACCGAAAGAGTGCTTGCTTACGCCAGCAGGACCCTATCAAGAACGGAGACTAACTACTCCACTATACAGAAAAAGAGTGCCTCGCGGTAGTCTGGGCCATCCTGAAATTTCGCCCATACCTATACGGTCGCTGTTTCACCGTCGTCAGTGATCACCATGCACTTTGCTGGCTGACTAATTTAAAAGATCCAGCTGGTCGGCTAGCACGCTGGAGCCTTCGGCTCCCGGAGTTTGACTTCACTGTTGTCTACAAATCGGGGAAGCGGCACGCCGACGCCGACTGCCTGTCTCGGTCGCCTGTGGAGACTGCATTGCACGACGATGACGACGCGGCTTTTCTAGGCATGGTAGACGCTGTCGCCGTTTCACGCCTGCAACGCGAGGACACAGAACTGGTACCTCTTATTGATTACTTAGAGGGAAAAACAAGCTGCGTTCCGAGGTTATTCGCCAGAGCGCTGCCTTCATTTTGCTTGCGTCACGACGTTCTCTACAAAAAGAACTTTTCACCCAGTGGCAGCAGCTACCTACTTGTCGTTCCCGCATCTCTACGGAACGAAGTCTTACACGCCTGTCACAACGAGCCAACCGCTGGTCACTTGGGCTACTCCCGCACATTATCCAGAATTAGGCTAAAGTATTACTGGCCGAGACTTGCGCCAGTCGTGAAACGTTATGTCCAGACATGCCTGGATTGCCAGCGCCGCAAAACCCCACCCGTCAAGCCTGCTGGACTGCTGCATTCTGTTCAGATACCGCAAGCGCCGTTCGCACAAGTTGGCATGGACCTTTTAGGTCCATTTCCAGTGTCTTCTGCCGGCAATAGATGGATAATCGTCGTCACAGATTATCTTACCCGATACGCCGAAACAGGTGCTCTCCAGCGAGGAACAGCAGCCGAAGCAGCCCGATTTTTCATTGAAGCCGTCGTCCTAAGGCATGGCGCTCCCGCAGTGGTCATTACCGACAGAGGTTCTGCTTTCACGGCCGCACTTCTGGATACCGTGTTGCGATTAAGTGGTACAACTCACCGAAAGACAACCGCCTATCACCCCCAAACCAATGGGCTGACAGAACGTTTGAATAAGACTCTGGCAGACATGATGAGTATGTACATCGACGTCGACCACAAGAACTGGGACGAGATTTTACCATATGTTACATTTGCGTACAACACGGCTCGCCAGGAGACAACACGCGTGACACCTTTCAGCCTCGTCTATGGCCGGGAAGTAACAACACTGTTGGACGCGATGCTGCCACACGAGTGTGGTGATCACGAGACTGGTGCCGAGGAGTTTACGCAACGCGCCGAGGAAGCAAGGCAGCTTGCACGCTTGCGCATCCAAGAGCAACAGAACTACGATGCCAGACACTACAATCTTCGACACAGACCCGTCACGTACAACGTCGGAGACCAGGTGTGGGTTTGGACTCCTATTCGTCGGCGGGGGCTATCTGAGAAGCTCCTGCGAAGATACTTCGGGCCGTACACAGTTCTACGCCGCATCAGTGACGTGAATTATGAAGTTGTGCCCGACAGTCCTTACTGCTCCAAACGCCGGCAGCATCTGCCCGAGGTTGTGCACGTGCTTCGTATGAAGCCATATTTTGCATCATGACCTCACTTTTGTACCATCACTGCACTTTCTTGGGCGCTTGGCGCATCGGGACGATGCTTCTTTCAAAGGAGGGGCAAATGCCACATGCTATATCGTCGCCGCGGGTATGTGCCCGGCCATGGAAACGACGCTGAAGTAGCGCGCGGGTAGAAAAACAGAGACGACAACGACGTTGCGTTTGCTGCTTATATAAAGTGCTTTTATACGTGCTGTACGCCGGCTTCCACGTCTCCTGCGAGGTCGTGACAATATTGTCAAAAGCGTTGGCCAGGTCTAGAGCTAGTATGCCTCTAGTATCCCTGGTGTAGTTGTCAATAATCTGTCTCTTGATAAGGAGCATGACATCCTGTGTGGATAGTGCAGGTCTAAATCCCACCATATTGTGTGGAAATAGCTCTTTGCACTCTATGTACCGGGATACCCGATTGTGAATCGCATGTTCAGCCACCTTGCCCACGCAGGACGTAAGCGAGATGGGCCGCATGTTCTCCGGCGCTAGAGGTTTACCTGGCTTTGTGATGAGCACAACCGAGGCCGTCTTCCAGGATTCGGGGACCAGCCCCGTCTCCCAGATTTTATTGACTTCCTCAGTGAGCTTTTCGATGGATTTACCGTCCAAGTTGCGTAAGAGCTTATTTGAGATTCCATCCGGGCCCGGTGCAGAGCGCCCGTTGAGCTCATGGAGGACCTCCAGAATTTCGGGTTCCGTAAAAGGTGCGTCCAGCTCCTCAACCGGTCCCCCCCCCCCCCGGTAACGAGGATAGTCCGCATCCCCGGAAGGGCCCAGCGGAAGATATCTGTCCGCTAACTCCTGCAGGAGGGCCTTTTCGGACACCCCCTTTGCCTTTTGGCTATGAACGATTCTGTCAATAGCCAATCTCTGATTTCCCTTGGACTGCGACTCATCAAGTAATTGTTTGAGGAGGTTCCACTTGCCTCCCACTCTCATCTGTCCGTCAACCGAAGAACATACTTCGTTCCACTGCTGTTTAGACAGTTCAATAGAGTATGCTTCAATCTCGCGATTCAGCTGCGCAATTTTCTTTCGAAGCCTGCGATTTAATCTTTGCGTCCTCCATCGGGCTAGGATAGAATTCTTGGCCTCTAAGAGGTGCGCGAGACGCGCATCCATCCGATCAACCCTCAGGTCCGTTTTGACAACCTTGGTCGCAGCATTAGCATCCTCCTTGAGCCTTGCAAAGAGGCTGTCTAAGCTGTCATATTCATCCTGGTCCTCCTTTCGCAATTTCCGAAAGGCATCCCAGTCCGTCACTTTAAATTCTTTGAGGGGAGCTGCATTGACTGCTAGGGTAATAGCCAATATGAAGTGGTCGCTACCTAGGTTCTCTTGTAAATTTTGCCACCCTGCCCCTGGGACGTTCTTGACGAACGCCAAGTCCGGAGTTGTGTCTCGAGCCACCGACGTGCCAGTTCTCGTCGGGTATTGCGGATCCGTAATAAGTTCCAGCGAACAGTCCGACACCGCCTTTAGGAGATTTTTACCCTTGGGGGATTGCCTATGGTAGCCCCAAGCGTCGTGCGGAGCATTAAAGTCTCCCGCTACCACAATGGGGGCTCCCTTGGCTAGAGCCACCGCTTTTGCCATGATAGAAGCGAACGCCTGCCGGTTGTCCGACGGCGAGCTGTAGACATTCAGGATGAAAACGCTGTTTTTGAGCCAGCTGTTGGGGATGATTTCAACCATAATCACCTCCCCCCTGGTTTTGCCCAGTTGTAATATGTGTTCCTGAAAGGAGCATTTTCTTGCGACCAAGGTTGCCAAACCACGCTTCCCCTCCTCGCGCACCGAGACTACTCGATAGCCCGGGAAGATTCGCGCATCACCTAGAGTTTCCTGTAATATAATTGCGTGCGGTTTGACCGCCTGAGAAGCAACAAACTGCTGCAGCGGAGCCCTGCGCCTTTTGAAACTAGCGCAGTTCCACTGCCACATGATCAGCTGATTAGTGTTGCCCGCCATGATTACTGTTCTCAATTAGCCACTCCCTTATGGGGAAGAAGCGCAGAAACATGCACGCTTGCAGTCATGGAGGGACGCGCAAGCGTCGGTCTCGACGCCAGGGCTGGGGCTGCAGTAGGC
Source organism: Dermacentor silvarum (assembly GCF_013339745.2). Taxonomy (NCBI): domain Eukaryota; kingdom Metazoa; phylum Arthropoda; class Arachnida; order Ixodida; family Ixodidae; genus Dermacentor; species Dermacentor silvarum. Next base: position 103,453,617 of record NC_051156.1, read on the forward strand.
GAGGAAAACCGTTCCGCCACGCGCTCGCGTGTCCTGCAATATTCTGTGGCTGAGTGTACTTTCCTCTTCAGTAGCCCTGTTACTGCGGCCAGACATGGCCGCTGAAGCCCCTCCTACGGAGCCCGTCATCAAACGTCTGTCACGCTCGGTGGCCGGAAGCAGAATCCTGAGCCAAGCAAGCGTTTGCTATTAGGTAGCGGAAAAAATTCCCTATAAACGCGCCCTAGGCAGGCGCTCAGGCGCAGACGACGAGATGCAATTCAGACGAGGCGCGCAATCAACGCGATCCCGAGCCTCTGCCAGTATGGTGGCGCCAACTACCTAAGGCGCCTGCAAACGTAGAGCTACGTGCGCTTCTACAACCAGGTATCATCGGGCTCAGCAGACTGCTGTGCAGAGAGCATTACAAGCCGCAGCTCCCGTCGACGCCGGGCCAACAGTTCAGATCGTTCTCGTCAAAATCGAGGCGAAGAGACTTTGCCGCGAAGACCCTGTTGTGCGTGGTGCCGAAATCGGAGCTACTCTTGAGCCGCTCCACCAGCTTACGCTGTGACTATGCTGTGTATGCCGCGCAGGCCTGACGTTTCTCCTTGCGAATTTATTCTGTTGTTTTACATGTTTTAACTTTTTTATAGCGATTGGTCTTATGTTACAGTCAGACCAATGGGTTTCCTCGTTGGGTACGCATAGAAATGCTTAAGCCGGAACCGCATGGCGCGATTTCAGGCACGATTGACGCGCGGATGGTGGGACGCGCGCGTCATTCTGCCGTGTGCCCAGCAGGATCCATCACGAAATCGGAGTTTTTTCTACTTCTACTCGGAGTAGAAAAAAACGCCTCGCGCGGCGCGTCCACCAATCAGAGCTCAGACCGCAGTCACGTGGCATTTTTTTTTTGCCACCACATGGCTCTGCTGTCCGCGCATCTCTCGGTGGAACCTCTTTGGCGCAACTTTTTTTTTTTTTTTTTTTTTTACTCGGCAGAACTGGCACGCGCAGCGAAGAAAACACATGCTACAAGTGATTGTTCGCGCATAGTGTTCTCCCAAAATGGACAAAACAATTTTCAACGAGGCCCTAAATAGTAGCAATCGCCTCCTCTGCTCGGTAGTAAGCGGTCAACACTGCATTTTCTACGTGAAGTTGTAAACAAGCAGCGGCCGCTCAGCATGCGGAATGTACACCCGTGAGCAAAAGTATACGGACCAGGGGTTGCTCGATAGAGCCGTTTTTTTTTCCCCTCTGTCTGTGAACGCAACTTGAGGACTGCAGTCCAAACTTGGCATTGCGGACTTTTCAGTGTACTCATTAATTCGGTTTATGCTTGTTATTTACGAATAAATTCAGTTTTTTCGGCGACCCTGTGGCCCTTATACTTTTGCTCACGGGTGTACATAGTCGCAGTTTCGCACACTATCTTACTGTTTGAAATGAAGCTTGATAAAGAAACTTAAAAAAAATGTCGCTGTCTAATTACACGAATATTATTTTTATTGTAGTGTTCTGTAATTTTGAGGGCGTATTATATATGCGGTAACAGAGACAATTCGTATCGTTGGGAGTTATGTCGTCTGGCAACCCGGAAAACGCGGCGCGGAAGCGCCGGTGCACTTTTTTTTTTTTTTTTTTTTTTTTTTGCGGGTGCTCGCGCGTCGGCGGCAACGCGGGCATTCGCCGCGCCATGCAGTTCCAGTTGTACGCTGCTAACCCCGAGTGCACGAGATCGAATTCCAGCCGCGTCGGCCGCATTTCTGTGGGAAGCGAAATGCAAAGGCGCCCGTGTACCGTGCGTGTGGTGCATGTTAAAGAACCCCAGGGGGTCAACATTCCTCCGGAGCCCACCACCACGGCGTACCTTACAATCAGGGCTCGAATTCATAAAAGGTTCTTACACTATAATGGTTCGTAAGAAAGCATTTCAGCCAATCCTTATGTCCTCTTCTCTTATGACCCCTCCAATTGGGTTTTAAGGTAATAAAGTGAAGTGAAGCAAGAAATATTATCTGAGGAGGCCTGCCAATGGCAAACAGCACTTGCGAAGGAAAAGCTTTGTGAATCTGGACCCAGATTATGGTTTTCGCGCGTAAAGCACCAGGACGTAATTGTAACTTTCATACTAAAATTCGGGTATATGACAATTTTTTCATTTTGTTTACCACCTACCACCTCCCCCTAGCGGACTCCCGCAGAATTTATTTGCCATTTTAATACCATTCATGTGTACAACATGAAAGAATAATAAAATTTTACTTATGCATGCTAAGATGAATGAGTAACAAGGAGACGATCTAACAAGAAACAGTGTTATTCATTGATAACAGTGACAACGTCCATTTTGATGAACCAACCCAAGGACTCAGTGTTTGTATTTCGCGGATCACTTTGGTTCCACTCATCACGCCCAGATCAAATTAATATTTGAACGTGTCGTTGGGACAAGCGTATTTAGAAAGAGTATGTGGAGGCTTATGCCGTGAATTTTAAAACCTACTATGAAAAGGAAACACATCTTGTCGAGTCAATTCGGACCCTGAAGGTCAATAGATATTACAGAGGCAAGTGCTTCCGCGATATATCTATGAAACTCTATTAGAAATATGAAAGAAATTGTTACTATATCTTACTGAGAATTTAGTCAAGAAAATAACACAAACATGGCGGTTGTGGATCGACTGGTGCAAAAACCTTTACACTATAGATTGCCTGGCGACTCTTGCTGAGGGTATTGGAAGTCTCAACTGCGCTAATTGGTGAGGTGGGGAACAACTGCGTTTAATCATCTACGAACCTGTGCACTTTCCCATGCTCTCTTTTTAGTTTTTAAGTGTCAGCAACAGCTTGCGGGAAACAAACCATGTTTATTTTTGATGATTTGGATAACAGGCCCTCGATCGGTGGCCTATTGACGTCATCATTTAATGAATACATCAACAGCAACGCGTGCGTGCAATATGTATAGACAATGATTTACACAGTAGCAATGGTGGACGTTCCCGTGAGCCCTACAGAAACGGGTCGAATTGGAAGTCCGACACGACAGCCCACGACAATTCGACGCGGCAACGTTTGCCTGAACGCACCTTTTGGTGGACCGAAACTGTAGCGCCAGGCTTCTGTGAGGCGAACAACCCTTACGTAGGTGGCTTCGTACGTGAGGGTTAAGCCCTTTATCACTTTCATTTGCATAATTAGAAAACACGCTGTTGACTTATTTGGTGCATTGATAACGCACTGACTATCTCATCGATATTTCACGGGGGGTAAGTGTGAATATGAGCGAGGCACAGCAGTGTTGTGTCTGGCGGTCCTTCGGGACAAAGGAGGCCGGCGGCGACTCAGACGCGCCAACCTGGCGCCCCTTTCTCGCGGCCGAGAATTGTCACCTGGGACTGAGGGATTAGCAGTTAGTCTCCAGGCTACCTCATGCGTCGCTAAACGGCAGCGTCGCCCCTTTGGTGCGGTCCCGTGAATTACCAGCGCCGCCCGAACCACGACGAGGTCCGGCGCCGACTGCGACGCGCCAACCTGGCGCCCTTTCGAGACAGCCACCGCCCTCCCTGGTTCCGCGAACTGACCGCTATGGAGAGGCGAATCTTGAAAAGGGCCAGTGTCTGGCAATCCCGGGGGAACGACATCAACGTTCGGTTCCCAAGGTGTCAACCGCTGCCTGTGTTCGGGGGCGACCTAGCAAGATTGGAGGCGGAGCCCGACGGGAAACGACGACACATCACGTGCGGGATATGGCCACCTGATCAAAGACTGTCATTGGCTGAAAGAACTAAAGTGTATTCCCTCGTCGAGTGAAAGAGGGAAACGAAAGGGATAAAACAGCGGGGCTTGAGTGTTGTGAGAGACGCTCGAACATGTAGAGGAGGCTTGACCATGTAGAGAACGCTTGACCATGTAGAGAACGCTCGGAGATGTAAACGCTACTACATGCAAAGATGTTAGCACGTCGACGGCTCCAATATCATGGAGCCCTTCTTGTAAAATAATGTACACTTTGTATATAAAACAGTTTTCTAATCTCCGCTGGATATCTCCTCCTCTTGGCACCTGGCACAGCACCATTCATGAAACCTTCGTGGCCGCTCGGACCCTCAACTTTCGCAACAGTAGACATGAGCCCGTGAGGTCGTGGGTCTGTGTGGGACTGCCTGAGTATGATTTCGGTTTGTCAAAGTCAGAGTGAGCTTGACTCAGTCTGATTTTTATTGAGCTTCAATTTGGACGTGCCAGGCTGGGTTTGGTAAGTACATATGAGTCTCAGTTCGTCATAAGCTAAAAATTGAGCTGCGGTGAGTTCTGTTCATTTCGCCGACCTGTGCTTTCATGCCAGATAGATTACTCCGGGGAATAAAATAGCAAAGAAATGCAGCTTCATGCAAGAAAGTGCATGCAGTTTTTAGCTGCTTCCGAAAACAAAACAAAAATACAATGGCCGATCAACACATTTTCAGCAACGAAGAAGCTTGCCAAAGCAGGATAGTCGTACTACACACGTACCACGCGATCACCATATATACAAGGAATCCATTTCAGCTCATAAGGCGGTCTTGACGCACACTCGCGTCGAAAACACTCCTCAGCAAGATCATGTATATCTATCGGTGACTGAAAGCTTTTGTCCGACAAGCGCCCGACCTAGTTTTGTCGGGTGTACGTGCAAACCGGCAATTTGTACTTTCTTTTTTTTTTTCTTTTGCCAGTGACCTCGTCAATCTTACGACACGTGGGCGTTTTACCCTGTGCTCTCAGCAATTTCACTTCGTAGAGCTATACATACAGGACCGGGCAACAACATAAAATGTACCACCGACGTATTTTCGGCGTCCAGTCGTCCCGCGCCAGCGTTTCATATGAAGCATGCTCGAGGGCCGCAGTGTAATATCTTAGCAGGAATGTCATCCGTAGCTATAATTGGCGGTGCATGCCCTGTGATCGTGATTACGACCGTGATTACCTGCAGGTTGCCGGTCGCATGGAGTATAATAAGGACACTGGACGTCGCATATGAGCTTGTTTATAGATATCGACTAAATAGGCTTGCTGTCTACACTGACCCGCCCTCTTCAGTTCATCAAGAATGTAATTTTTTTTCGCATTAAGCATCAAGATTACAAGATTACCTGCCATCGTCACCTAATTGACATCCAGAAAGAAAAAAAGTATTTATTGAAAAGCAGTCTTAGTCGGCGTATATTTGTCTACAGGCTACTTCGCTTGGTCGTGAGCTTGACTCAGTCTGATTTTTATTGAGCTTTAATTTGGACGTGCCAGGCTGGGTTTGATTTTGGTAAGTACATATGAGTCTCAGTTCGTCGTAAGCTTTGGGACGACAGGAAATTAATGCCCTTGGAGGAAGGTGGCCAAAATGATAGAAAACGAATATCAATAGAAAAGTGTACGTTTTCCAATGTTATCGGCAGAATAAGTTATGCGGATAAGGTAAAACTTTTATTTCTCTCTCTCTCTCTCTCTCTCTCTCTGGACGTCTTAAATATGTTTCAGGGGGTTGACACTTTCATGTGTCCACTCTCGCGCAAACCATGCCCGAGGTTTACATTCATCTTGAGTGGAGACTGTTGCAGCCAGTATTGCGGCCTTGCCGGACCTGTCATATCAATTATATGTTCATCTTGATGCTTGTCGTATGCTGCTGTAGCCGTACCGACAACCGCCTGTTAATTTAGAAGTTGCCACCAAGCTTATGGACGAGTCGGATGTAACATTCGGTCCTACAACCGTGCTTGCCGTATGCCTCCTAAAATACGGTACAGGCACCCACAGGTGTCCGTGTGTGCTTTGAGAGCTTTGAGTATGACCTTATCTATGTTGGTTTACGCTGATGCTATTTCTAACCACGCTTTGAAAAAGATTGCTGGCTCTCCCGTAATCGAGAGTAGATGGCACATGGCACATGGTACAAATGGCACATACCCACCGTCGAGGATCGGCCAGAAATGAAGCGGTCTGGAGAAAATGGGTCAAAAAAGGTTAACAAAAAAGGTAGATGTGTTCTGCGCGGTGTTCTAATTAATTATTATAATTGACTGTTTTAGGAAGGCAGGCGATTGGAACCAAGGATGAAGTTTTGCATTGCAGTTCAAACATTCTGGTGGCTGTACCCCAATGTGGAAGCTCCAAACAAACGCAAGACGGGGACGTTCATGCGTATACGCCAGTCCTGATTGAAGGGTCCTCGAGCACCCTTTTTCTTACCTGGGAGATTCGTCGGCATGCAAGGAGAAAGTGATTATTTGTTTCTGGTTCCCTACACTGTATACACAAAGGAGATACAGCCAAACCATCCCTGTGTGTATTGAAATTTAGTGTCGGGATGCGGCCGCATAGCCTCGTCTCTCTAATTTGCGTGTTGGACATAATTTACGGCTCCAAGGAAATAGTAGGTGGCGGTAGGCACAATGCGAAGTCACGCTAGATTTGTATATCTCATTCATCATTGTTAATCTCCTAAAACTAGCAGCAGTGATATAGGCGGTTGGCGCAACGGCAGGTACTAAAGGGCCACCCAGGGAAGCCTTTGCTAATGAATCTGCACACTCATTCGAAGGCAAACCTTTGTGCCCAGGCACCCAAATTAAACGAATCAAACGCAAATGAGACGTAGTCAAGAGATTTATTGCTTCCAAAATTTTTGAGTCACTACCCGTTGTAACCGCTGAACACAGAGATAATAGGTACGGTGATAATAGGTACTGATGAATGAGAGGTGTTCAATTTGCGCAGTGCTAAAACTCCAGTTAAGAATTCTGCTGTGTAGATAGGAGTAAAATCAGGAAGTCTAATGGAATAGTACCAGTCTAGCGAATGAGAAAAAATTCCTACACTTGCCTTTTCGTTACTCCGTGAGGCATCTGTAGCTATTCTAGCATTGGTCTGTATAAGACTCAAGTGATCATTCATCAAGTCATGGAGAATTCCTGAAGATACAAATTTTGGATTACTTGGGTAGATGTAATCAAAAATAATTTCTAGAGAGACGATAGTAGACTTTGATGGAGTTCAACATTTAATGACTCGAGTAGTGCCTGCGCAAAAACCACCTGTGGAGTATGAAAACGGGGCAGATGGACATTAAAAAATAAAGTGGGCTGGCAAATAAACACTGTCTGGTGTCTTCCAAAAGGTGATTCATGCAGTCGCAGAAAGGTTTGAACTGTTGGTATTCGAAACCTAGTCATTAACGAAGGCACTCGCGCTTCCAGGTACAGTACAGCGTTTTATACGAACTTGACGAGGTCAAGACAGAGGCGGAGCGCATCTCGTAGATGTAGATGTAGATCCTTGGCATATACTGGCACGTACCCGCATCTCGTTCTATTAAAAAAGGGGGACGTTTGCTTTCTTTGTTGGTTTCCTCTATAAAAGACGGATACCCACTATGGGGGATTGGCCAATAATCGGATGAGTTAAAAATAATTAGTCTAATGTAAAAATAAACACTAATGAAACACTTTGAATGGATAAGAGAATTAAAATAAGATAAAGATCTAAACATTTAGCAAGGAAATCATCCTTATTCAATTGTAAACATCAGAAAACCTGAACCGACATGCCTATTCCGATGTCCTAGAGAAGAAACTCCCAACGATAGAGTATCGGGAATTGATAGATTCAATCCGATGCCGTGAAATTGTCTTTTTTAACATGTTTTCTTGGAGATGAGAAACGGCGACAAGACAAGAAGTGTTCTGTCGTCTCATCCTCACCACAATATGAGCACGAGAGGTGTAGCACCCAGAGGAGATCTATGCGATAATAGCTTAAGGTAGGTACTCGACGGCGAAATTTGTTAAAGAGGACTTGAACTTTTTTAGTACGGCAGAATTGTCTGCTCCAATTGGATGGAAGGTTTCAGAAATCAGTTATACTTGTTAAAGATAGGTTCCAAGAGTCTTGCATAACTGCACGCCTTCTGAACCTAGCAGAAGTTATGCAAGCTGACACAGGAAGGATCGAGAAAATTAGACCACTAAGGGCGGTTCTGGCCACGTTGTCTGCTATTTCATTCATAACTAGCCCTATGGGACCACCCAACCTTACCAATTTAATTAGTGGTAAATTAGAGGGTATTAGACAATTAAATGTACGAGCAATATGTGAGCAACTGTTTGCAGTGAGAGCTGAACAGGTTAAGAATCCGTTACTATGACAACTTTCCAGTTGATGAGTTCTTCATTAGTAGGGCCAATATAAAAGCCAGAAACTCAGCTTTAAAATCTCGGTATTCACTCAGGAAGTCATAGGAAGAACGACTAATCAAAAGCGGAAGATAAAATGTCAACACCCGATTTTTCATCGGTTCGTGAGACATCTGTCGCTACGATAGGGTCTATTGCTATTACCATTAAATTATTTTGTCACAGACCATTTATTGTACTTCAGACTGATTCTTCGCGTTGTTCGAATAGATGTCATCAAATATGATCTGGATATTCTCTCTCTCATCCTGCAATTAGGTAGGACCTCACATAATCGTACATCCAACGGGGCCAACAATTGCCTGTACGAAAACCACTTGAGGAATAAGGAACCGAGGTCAGGAATATTGAAATAATAATACAAGCGAGAAAGAAGAATGACTTTACCGTGACTATTTGTTTGTTTTCATATTGCTCTTTCCAGGCTGGCTACTTTCTTACGCACATCGCGGCAGCCCTGTGAATAAGGCGTGGCACTGCTGAGCTCGAGGTCACGGGTTCGACACCTGCCCCGGCGGCCGGATTCCTGTGGTGGCGGAATGCAAAAGCGTTCCTGTACCGAGAATTGGGTGCCTGCTAAAGAACGCCAAGTGGTCAAAATTAATCCGTACCCCCTCCCCCCCCCCCTACGGCATGCCTCAGAATTAGATAGAATTAGATCGTGGTTGTGGCAAGAAAAACCCCAAAGTTGTTTTTATTTTATTTTTTCGCGTTCTTCTTCCCGTTTTCTTTTACTCTTTTAATCTTTTACTCTGTGTATTCAATTGTTCTTGCATGCTCCTACCAGCCAAATCTTGCCTGTACCCCAGGGATTTGTTCCTTTCCCTGAGGTCATCATCATCATTATCCTCTCGCGCAATGCGTGCAGCTTTCGTTGGTGAAAATCTGCACCCGACTGCGCTCCTGCTAGTAACCTCGGTTCGCTGTCGACTAGAATTGGGGCGCCATGAACCAAGCAGAGCGAAGCATGCTGCGACGACCACGTGTGTTCGACGATGCCACGTACGTGATATCAGGAGGCGAGTTTTCCGCGCAACCCGGCACGAGCTATTACAACCCCTTGTTCGACCAGAGCCAGGGTTTTGACTTGACAACACCCTTTGATGGGCAAGACGCGCCGCTGCCTTACCACCAGGACGCGGATCCTTACGTCATACAGGCTGCTTGGCAGGCTGCACAGCGAGCTATACCAACCGGCGGCGAAGGAATGTGCCCTACGATGACGAAGCAAATCCAGGCTTCGCCGTCAGGGCGGAGCCACCAGGTTGAAGCGAGATCCGACAGCACTGCCAGGTCTTCGGCGTGGGCCAGCACTGTACCGAACAACGACTACGCAGTTCCTTCCACTAGTAGTACGACGACGAGCAACACCACAACAAGCAGCAGCGGCAGTAGCGGTAGCTATAATACAGGACGCAGCGCGCCCTGTACCATTTACAGCGAGGCCAGCTACGACTCTGGCACCAGGCGCCAAATCAGTGCCCATAGAGGCCTTCGCTCTCTACCCACCAAGCACCAAGACCGTCAAGTGACCTGGGGTACTTGCGTGCCCGTTGTCGTAACGGCTCTAATGGTAGCGTTTCTGGTGCTGATTTCCTTGGCCGCGACGCCATGGACGAGCCGTATGATAGCTTCGGCTTCCGCCGTCGGACACGTGAATGCCTACCACAAACCCCAGAAAGCGATGTCTCCCGTTCCTGGAGCAACTGCCCAGACACTGGCGCAGTCCAAAAGCTTGACTAAGGCGGGAAGTACGAACTGGCTCGGGGTGAAGTCGACCAACATCATTAACGCCCGAAGCGACCCGAGCGAGACCGCGAGTCCCACACCTGCGACCGAGTCCAGGGTTCGCAGACTAGTCCCCCCCAGAAACCAGGGCACCCGGCAGCGCAAGCCAACAAAACGTGCCGCTGTTCTCAAGACTCCGGCGGGCGAATACGAGAACGTCGAGGCCGCTGAGAACAGCGCGGACCTCTTGGCTTTTCCTTTCCAGTACCCGGTGAGGGTGAACGAAATTTCTGCGCGATTGTTGTGGCGTAGCTTGTGCGTAATGGACGGCGGGAGACGTCTCCAGAGCACTTCACATCGCCAAAGCTTTCATCGGTCTCCATATCATTTGTACTTTAGTTCAGCTTAGCCTCCAAAGCTAAAAATGACGAACATTTTCGATATTTACGTAATCATTTTGCATCTTCAATTATTAGATACATTTGAGCAAGCTAATATTTTAGGTAACGTGCGTTGGCTGCTTGGTATACATACTTTCATACTTCGTACTTCTGTTGTGACACCTCTAATCTAGAATAGCCCATCAGGGTGTTTGTTGGTCTCTCTTTCCCTCTCACCGTGCAGAAGCGTCCCATGTGCGACGACGTGTTCTACACTGTCTGCCACCCGAGCTCCCAGCGCGAGTTTCACTACCGACGCTCGGTGAATGCTTGCGTCGAGACGGCTGCCGACGCCGTGCACACGTGCAACCGAGGAGCCAACAGGTTCGCCTCGCTCACCCACTGCCGCCGAAGCTGCATGCAAGCGGGGCGGCGACCTGCCGACGAATGCTTCAGCAAGCCGCTATTCACCAGCTGTGCCAGGTATGCGCAAGAACGCACGTGATGCTAACTCTTCTCTGAGCTGGTGGTGGCTCTGTACTCCGTAGGTTACGTATCACTCATCTTGGCAGCAATCCAGCAGAACCTCATGATATCTGGCCGCCCTTCCGGGGCTGGTATAATGCAAGAATTTCATTAGCTCGATTCCATTCCTTATCCTCCACCGTTCACGGCCTCCGGGGACAATGCGGGCGGATAGCCACTTGCAGCCGCAGACGAAGCGTGAAAAATTGTTACGTCATATTAGCCAAGATGGCTGTCCATTGCGGAGATGGATTTATGCTCCGTATAAACCCACACTGATAAGAATATCCTGTAGAATAAATATATTGTCCACTTCACCTTCACTATAAACGGTTCTCCGATAGGAGAAGTCCGTGACTACAAATATTTGGGAGTTAACATAAGCGATATATCACTTCCTGGTCTATGCATCTCGATGACGCTTGCGCATCTGCAACCAGCAAGCTTGGTTTCTTAAGACACAAGTTGAAACTGGCACCTCCTGAGCTCAAACCTCTAGCTTTCAATGCTTTGATTTTACCAAAATTAGAATATGGAATCATTGCATGGGATACATTTTACAATAAACATAAACGTAAATTGGAAATGGTGCAAAGACATGCTCTTTATTTTATCTTCAATAAATTTAGGTCAACTGATTCGCCATCCACAATTCCACACTGAACATTTCCACGTGAACCACGGAGCATCGAAGAAAAATCTCAAGATTGAAATTCCTGTACAGCCTGTGGGAGCGGTCACTGCGCCTCGACACGCGAAAATATATACAGTGGTTAGCAACATCTCGTCAACGTCATTCTAGCAGCTTACGTACAACGTTTTTAAACATTTATTTATTCCACGCACAATCCAGGAGTGGAATGCCTTGCCTGCCAGTGTCTTCTTATCAGATACGGTCCCCTCATTTGAGCGTATCATGTCCGCCCTTTAAAGATGGTGTCGCGTCTGTTGTACCTTGTCATTATAATGTGTTCATTCATTCTTGTTCCATACGGGTTTCATTTTGTTTTTGATGTGTTCGGACAGTGAAAAAATATATTGTCTGTAAAGAATCTCACCTGCTTATCCTTGAGTATTCAAGACCGCAGTATACCTGTAAATGTAAATAAAAAATAAATACCGTGCTACCACGCCTGTGTACATCGCCTTTAAGAAATTAGGAGAATGCCTAGAAGAGATATGCATTAAAAGACGCCTAGATGCGCCGCGTTAAGCACATTTCCCATCGTTCAAAATCTTGTTCGGGACAATGTAGGGATTTTATCCGATGTTATTTCTGCTCCCGCTCCGCCAGTGGTCCCAGCCGCGCTCTGCCCACACTGTCAGCGAGATCCGCCAGCCATGAACGGTGGATAAGAATTGAGGCTTGCGTTGGGCCTCGTTGGAATAATATAAGAATGACAGCGCTGTACTCTGGTTACTCTACGGAGATAATGGCGCGCTGGTAATAACAAACAACCTAGGTAGCGAAAATTAGGGATCAGCATCAGTACGTGACATTCTTTATATTTCCAAACAGTACGGGCCGGGATTCTACAGGCTTAGAGTGGACTTAATTAACCGTTCTGTGTTTTGCCTCTTCCCTCTGTCGTCGTTCTCGCTCATCGTGCTCCTCTTCCTTTTATCTTCCCCGTTCCCCAACGTAGAATAGCTGGCTAGGTGCATGTACTACAGGCCGACGTCTCTGCCTTTCATACTATTCAACATTTCTCCCTCTTTGGAGATAAACACAGTTCCCATAATTGTTTAATTGACCCATTTTCGCAATTAAATAGTATATACATAAGAAAGACTGACTATATTGGGCTCGTTGCTCTTGCACTCTGACTATGGTAGCTTAGCGCAAAGTGGATGACAGACCCAAACAAAAGAACACAAAAATTGTCTTGATACGCTTTTGTTTCTGTTTTTTTTTTTTTGTATGTGTGTAGGTTTGTCCACCACTTTGCGCTAAGCTACTATCTAATTCTTTTTCTCTACTTGCCTGCTGCAGCCATTCTGTGAAGGTTTCTACGGCATATAAAAGTAACGGTACGAGGAGGGGGGGGGGGGGCATCACTGGCCCTAAGCTTCGACGTCAGCAGACTCGTTAGGGACACCACTTTGTACATCTCTAACAGCATGCATGTACGATAAGGACGATATACTGGTGCCATCTCCACATGTTCGCAAACAAAAGCGCTTCGCTGCTTTACTTACCCTCACGCAGCGTGTGTTCGCTTCCACCGTGGTTCGCCATAATCTCCTGCGGGGGTGCGCGCACGCGTTTGTAGTGAAGTGTGCAGCTGACTAGGGGAGGAAGTGACCCAACACACATTCCCCTCTCATTCCTCAGCCACGTGCTTATCTTTATACAGTGACCTGCGTTTCTATTTTAACAAAAAATTAAGACGCTGTATTCACTTCAGTTCGGTTTTCGCTAAAATGTGACACCAAGTTGGCACTTCTGGTCCACATCGTAACTATTCGCCTTTTTTTTTTCGGACGTTGAGAGTTGTCGACTGGCATCAAAATCAACACACACATCTTCAACTGCTGGCTTCTCCGACAGAGAGGTGTGCAAACGTTGGCGATTTCTGAGGCGAATCAATCGGTGTGCAGTCGATCGGGTTTTAATGCTGTCGTAGCTGCTGGTTGGACTATGGACATAAGAGTTCGGCACTCTCGGCACAGCGCGTGGGGTCTGCGTCACTTTTCATTTTTCCAGGACAAACCAAGCAAGAAAATATGCCCCGTCTTTTTTTTTCGCACAATGAGGACTAAGAAATTCCATATTGCTGCGAAATATTAGCGAGAAGAAAGCAGTGGTACGTGCTAAATCTTCGTTTAAGGTTATCGTAAGGAAGAAGATGGGCGCGCATGAAGGCAGCATCGCCGTCGCTTGAGCCGGCTTTGTTCGATGCACTTGCATGGTTTCGGACTACCGCTGCAACCTTGTCCTTCCCTGCTAAACCTTTCCAACCCACCAATACACCTCCCCTATATTTTCAGTAGTTGCTAGGGTACCCCATGATTCATGCAACATTGCAGCAGGTCTCTGCCCTCTGTTCACATCATGACAGAAGGCCCATCTCCCCGTCCAGTGACCTCGATGCCTTCCGTACCCTACTCGCGTCTATTCCGTCAGCGCGGCCCAATTTTGCATTATTACCTTATTAGAATTACAAATGTAGATAATGATGCACTACCGTATGATCTAGCCGTGTAGCCGTGGCTCACGCTGTAACAAATATCACGCGCAGGCAGGACGTGCTGTCCAGCTGGTGGTTCTTCGAGGGCCGAAAGTGCGCTCCCTGGAACTTCCCGTCGGGCGGATGTCCCGCCAACCACAGCGTCGTCTTCCGCACTGCCCAGGAATGCAGGAAGCAGTGCATGGCAGGAGGGCTCCGGGATTCCCCGTGCCGTCCACCCAGAACGGTTACCTGTGAGAGCCAGCACCTCAAGTACCCGTTCTTTGCGGACCTGTCCATGAGGGACGGCCGCATCCGGTGCCTGCGTTCATCGCCCGATGTGCTGCGACACCGCCGGTGCCTTGCCGGTGCGAACCGGTTCCGCACCCTCGAAGCCTGCAAGGTCGCGTGCAAGAAGACTCGAACTGCCTGAACCACCTGACTCTGCTATGTAGATTATTTTACAGTCGACCTTTCTTTGGAATATAATTTCCGTTACGATGCGCACGTTCTGGCACGAACTTCAGGAAAATGAATCCATTGTTTTGTTTGTTCTATTCGGTTATCTTTAAGCGTTCAATCTTCTGTTCTTTTTTTAACGGGCTGACGTGCTAGGCACCGAATCAGCACCCGAATGTGTTATCCTTCCCACTCTAATATAAGCAGAAACAAAATGATGTTGCAGCATACCGGGTGTTCAAAATTAAGCTGTACTGAATTTTTAAAAATAGCCTGTGGCAGGTAGCATCAACGTTACTAGACTAGCTTCAGTTGTCAAACTCGGTGGCGTTGCGTGGAACCATCACCCGCACGCGCTTTCATGGCGCTGCAGTCGCACCTAGCTTCACTTCCCCACTAGCCGGCTACTCGGACTGGCTGGACGAAACACGCGGTGCAGCGTTGGTCTATTCCGTGGATGATTGTTGACGGCGAATTTCAGGAAGCATGTCATCCGCGAAACGGTAGCCTTCGCCGCGTTTGTTAAGGATATTAGCAGACGATGCCGACGGGCTGCGTTCCTGGCTGCACAAGCGGCTATCGAACGATGTCGACAGTTTGGAGCGCCACTTCTGTGCTCCCAGTAATGCGACACTTCGCTCCGCGTTGAACAAAGCAATTCCTCATGCCAGTGATTTATACACACACCCCCTAATTCCCCCCAGGAGTATCCCGACACCCCCCCCCCCAAAAAAAAATATTCCAGACCAACGCCCCCCCCCCCCCCCTCTTACAGACAGGCACTCATCCCGGAGAAAATTTACGTGATCCCAAGTATACCCAATATTATAAATGCAACAAATGAATACAATGAGGAATACTTGCGGTTTGTGTACCGAGCCAACATTATGCCGGCCAAGAAACCACGTCGGGTATTGCAAATACATGCGAGGTGACACGGTGCAACTATATGACACGGTATGGTTTCTGTATAGTCCCAGTTTTTTTATTATTCCGTTTATGTGGCAGCCACGGTAGGCCTAGTAGTTTCTTTGGATAGTGTGGGTACACCCGCCGTGGTTGCTCGGTTAGCTAAGGCGTTGCGCTGCTGAGCACGAGATCGCGGGATCGAATCCCGGCCGCGGCGGCCGCATTTGGATGGAGGCGAAATGCAAAAACGCCCGTGTGCTTGCGTTGTAGTGCGCGTTAAAGAACCCCAGGTGGTCAAAATTAATCCGGAGCCCTCCACTACGGCGTGCCTCAAAATCAGATTTGGTTATGGCACGTAAAACCCCAGAATCAATCAAATCATCAAGTGTGGGTACCGGATTGTAGCGGATATAATGCGCATATGTGCTTTTTGTTCTAGTTATATTTTAATTGTGTTGCTGAAGGTATACGGCTGCTCCGTGTCTACCGTGCCTAGCTTATTTTTCTCGTGCAAAATGATATTTTACTTTGTCTTGAAAACGTCTGCACTTTGCTCTATCAAGATTTGCAGATTAAGAACTTGTTTCACTTTGTGCTGCGTAGAAAAAAAACATTAAGCTTTCTATAATCAAATGAAAACTCTAAGCGCTGTCCCTTATGTTGCAATTTTCAAACATGACATAATGGCATGGGTGTTTCAATATAGTATTAATTTCGTAATCCCACAAAACAAGGCACACATTTTGACCTTCTATACAGCGTTCGTTCGTGCCCGCCTGTCTGCACGCCTGTCTGCACGCCTGTCTTGTTATCAACGGACAGACGGTTTAGGTGCCACGAGGCAAGTGGGCACTTGGCGAGGGTGCGGTGCCGAAAGTGTTCCCTGTCGAACCAACCGAAAAAAACGCAAACGAAGAGAGATGTTTGGTGATCTGTTCTGGGCCATCTTAGAAAAGCTGTCAGAGAACGCGCGGAGTCGTGTGGGGTGGCCCTTGCACTTTCTTGAACCGAGTGCACGCATCATTAAATTTTATTTAGTCACGCGTAGTAAAATGCCGCCCCCCCCCCTTCCTCCCCTTTTTCCGATGCCTCGAAACGTCGGGTGCCTCGCGCACAGCGAGACGGCGGACTTCCTGTCCGCTTGTAGGGCGCGCGTCGACGGTGTTATCGCCCTTGGACTTTATACGGAACCTCACGATGACGGCGACGGCAGAAATTTGCCTAGAGTGACAATATAATTGCTGTCGCAATAAAATGTACCCACTGTGGTGGCGAAGCGGCTTTCGCGTCGCGTTGCTAAACCCTAGGGCGTGGGATCGAAACCCGGCCGCGGCAGCCGCATTTCTATGGGGACGAAATAAAAATAAAAAAACAACACCCGTGTACGGTGCATTCGGTGCACTTTAAAGAACCCCAGGTGGTCACAATTATTCCGGAGCACCTCTCTACATAATCTTACTTGGTTTTGGCACGTAAGCTCCAAGCATTAATTATTTACCGAAAGATATACGCTGTTCTATACGTTGGAACATTCCAGAAGCTCTCTCGCTCATTGCGCGATCAACGATTACAAGCAAAATGATCTTGCAGGGCGACAAAGCATGTCCTTGCACTACTGGCTTAACAGCGGAGACCACTGAGAGAACAGGAACGGAAGTGCTTCCGCATCCATCTCTAATGTGACCGAACGCAAGGTCACTTGCTCGAGACACCAGAGGTGACGTCTGCAGCGACGCGTCAGTTTCCATAGAAGATTGTAACTGAGCGCTATCGGAGGGGCATGTTCAAACAGCGCGATCGACGGCAGCTAAAAGGAGGTAATGTGGAAAAATGAACAGTTGTTTGAAATACAAGGTGATAAAGCGTCGCTTTTACTAATACAGCTGTCACAGACCCCGTGAACAAGGCGCAGACGCCGGACCTAATTCCAAAGCCGACTTATCAGCTTCCGAAAATAATCTCACGAAAGCAAGGACAATTAAGAATGGGCCCTCTGGTGCGCCAGCGAACGCCGGTTGCTGTCCAAAGACCGAGTCAGAGCCCAGAGTTGTCAAAACACAACAAAATATATTGTTCACACAAGGCAGCTACACACACACTTTCACACTTAGGCTAGACACAACACAATAGAATTCAGATGGGTATTCACAAAACACAAGAATTAACGACAAGCACTAAGAGTCCAACACGTAAAGTACAAAATGAATAGGAACACTAAGTGTCCAATCGCATTCACCGTGCTGGTCCTGGAGTCAGACGATCTCAGCGTAGCTCAGGGCAAATCTCGAAGAAGGAACTTCTTCCGGAAATGCAGACGCTCGATGAACTCGCTGACTAGCTTGCCGGGGAACCCCCTTCTTCCGCAGACGCTCGGTCTTCACGTTACATCCCTTCACCGGTGCGGGCTGAACCCTACTCATGATTTTCGCACGGCGGTTATATAGCTTCCAAAGGCGTTCTCTAACTTTCCTATCGGAGTCGTGATCTCATAGCCATGGCCAAAGCTTGGGAACATTCAAGTCTTTTCTCGTACCTTCGACCGCCGCCGTCGGAGCGTCGTCAAGGGGGTTGATGACTCATGCTGTTGGCGCACGCTAACGCTGTAGCAATCTCTCTCGACTCGCCGGGTGAGAAGGTGTCTCGGCGCGCGCGTGTTCTCTCTCCCTCTCTGGTTAACGTCACTTCGTCGATGCTCTTCTAGACGTCTTGGCGCCGTTGTTCGCGTTGCTGTTCGAGGCGTATGCGCTCTCCCCCTCTGTTGAAGTTGCCGTGGGGCTGGCGTGTTCTTCCGCTCGCTTGCGTGACACGCGGCGCGCGCTTGGATTACGCGCTTTTTTGTGACAACAGCGTAATCATTCGTGAAACGTTGTTGCTCATTACTTTCAGTATGATGGTCCTCCAAAATGCTGGATAAACGCAGAGAGAATACCAATCAGCTTTGTCCGCCGCATTGGCATCACGTGGTTAGTTATTGCTTACTTCGATCCCGCCATTGTGCGTTTACCTCCAATTCGCAAGGGATGGCCATTTCCTAGACCATTTCCTGCGCACTAAGGCCAATGGACGCAACATTATGGAGATACAGCAATTCTATGGAGATACAGCAAGGTCTGTCAGCCTCGACCATAGTATATACGCATAAGCTCATCGATGCAGGACAATATGCGGTCAGGAGGTCGCGGGCACTACATTCGCAGCAATGGTGGTCGCATTGAGTACAGGGATTTTTGCGCACTCAAATAAATTCCCAGCTCGTCACGATTGATCCGGATCTTCTCCACTACTGCTTTTTTCGCGGCCCCAGTGTAGCTAGGCGTACACTAGGGCTACAGAGAAGACATGGGCCATGTCATGCTGAATATGGCGGTTCTCAGAGTAACACCGAAGCTAAGTAACACTTATCTCGCTCAGCGGAAGTAACTCACTCACTGGGAACAACGAGCGCTTACTACAACCCTTTTAATTGCGAAGCACTTTAGGGTCCCGGGCTGTCGGCGTGTAATATGGTCTGATGTCGTTGTCACGCGCAAGAAAAGGTCACAACAAGTGCACAATTGATCAAAACTGGGTGAAAATAAACTAACATGACTCAGAATAATTTGAAAGATAGGAATACTCATGAATTATTCGAATTAATTAACAGAGATTTATTAAAATCGCGTCTATCATCAGCAAAGGCTTGGCCCCATGTGCGTGCTGGTTTGGCTCCATATGCCTGGTGGTTTCCCACCAGTTGTGCCTTAGCACAGGTGTCAGAACGTGTTGTGTCTGCGTCATAACGAGTTCTGCGCATGCGCAGTACGTGTCCTTTCCTTCTCGCCGTTCCCACATCCTCTCCCACTTAGGGGATAAAAGCAATCCTACGCCCCAAATAAACGCTTTGTATGTTCGAGCTGTCTGTGCCTCGTAACTGCTCCGGCCCGCGTGCCGTGGCTATGCTACAGAACGAATGATGGATTGCTAAACGCAAGATAAACACAAGATAAACTCAAAGAAAACACAAAGGAAATACCGGCGAATCACCGCTTCACACTTCCCCAGCTTTCGCGTTGAGTGGAACTGCATTACCGCCGAGTTTACCAAGGCCACTGTCCCGCACTGGTACCCAATTTCGTTAACCTGCTAAGTACCAAAATTGACATAGTATGATAAAAGTGTATGAAGAACATAAATGATAGGTCATGAAATTAATCTCATGACATGCCTGCCATGTAGGTCATGAAACAACCGTCTACGTCTTGGGGCTCTCATGGTCGTTTCGTTAACTTGGTAGGTACCAAAATTGGCATAGCATGGCAAAGGTGTATGAAGAACATAAATGATAGGTCATTACATGAATGTCATGACATGCGTGTCATGTAGTCATGAAACAGCCGCCTAAAATGATAATGACAGCAATTAACACTCAACAACCATTGAAATGGGTTCGGACGTGGGTACTAAGTGAAGGAAACACAAAAGGATGGTGGCAGAAGTCATAGTCATGAGCATGACTCAGCAAAAATGACAACTACTCGGCGAAAAGGAGAAACACTCAAAAGCAACTGAAATAGGTTCGGACGTGGGCACTAAGTGAAGGAAACACTAAAGTCGTAGTCATCAGCATGACTTGACGAAAATGACAATGACTCGGCAAAAAAATTTAACTCGAAATGGTTTGTCTGAAAACTTTGAACGGGACTAGCTACGGTGCCCACACAAGATAGCGACTTTCCCTTTGCCCGCATGTTTAACATGAATTGCGTCGTCATTTTGAGCAGCTGTGTAAAACTAATTATCGACGACATTGGCCACTCTCAAATATCCGAAAGCAAAATCAGTTTTGCCGCACACATACCTGCAAGACAAATCTCGGCAGCCGAACAGAACATACCCTACTGAAAATTCCATATGCCCCATAACGTTACCCCATATCCAATAATCCGATACGAAAAATGTAGGATCTCATACAAAAACCTGTTTTTCCGACATGTCATATGATGTTATTGGATATAGGAGTTGTGGCGAATACGTTTTTTTTTTCTTTTCAGAAGGGTACACATACTTTAACCCACACCCGAATGTGATCAGTGTTGAAAAGGGTGATGTCCATCTCGCCGACACCTCCCGTTATTCGGGGACCATATTGTAAGCTACGGCGCGTAGTCGACAGAGTTCCCTCTTCCGCCGCTGTGGCTCTCGCCACCGAGGCATGTACTCTGAGGGAGCGTCTAAGTGTCAGGTATGAAACAACGCCTTGCAGTGATTCGGGCACCACTGCGACAAATATATGTAAGGGTACATCATTAGCACATACAGTGCTATGTTAACTTGTCGGGCACTGCAGTAGAACTGAGCTATCCAGGAAGAACGTCTGGTCAGGAACACTTCCGGTCTCAGCACCAGAAGAGTGTGTGCCGCTGGTTCTTTCACGAATTTCTGGTTACCAAAAACAAAAAGAAAATTATCACTTGGACGCAGCATTGTCAATAAGAGCGTTCCCAGGAAATGATAAGTAACGATAGAAAGGCTTTGGACTGTTGAAAAATTGCTCACGGCGATAATAAAAAAAGGTGGCTAGAAAATAGACGGCCAAAAATATTCCCCGGCACAATTACTATTATTTTATAAATACCAGTTCTAACAGAAAACAGGCACTTCAACTGTATATGGATTGCTGAAAAGTAGAATATCAAAAATTGAAATAAAGCTGATTAGAAGGTAGACATCTAATGATGTATATCCCCCACCACAATTAGTATTTCTCTCATAAGACGTACTTGCTTTACTAATTTCGTTTGACTAATCAATTTATTGTCATCTTCAGCTGAGCTTTAATGCAGATATTGTCTGCATTTATAGGGTTACCTTATATATGATCAATGCTTTTCTCTATAAATTTCGACAGTACGTATATTCCTACTGATTGCTTTCATTTCACATTTGCCCTTATTACCTTTAACCCGCCACCTTTTAATTAAGCCTAGGTTTTTTAAAACTTTTTCCCCCATTTTTAGGTTTTACAGCGAAGTCGTTAAGGGCTAGGTTCCCCAGGATCGTGTCCGCGTGTACAAAAGCACTATCATAATCAGTATTGACTCGAGCGTCGTCTTCTTCTTTCGCAGTTGGCTCGTTGGCGCCCCATGGTTCGCGCTCCTAGGGAGCCTACATGCAACAGCCACGGCCGCTGGATAAAAAACAGGTGCGGCCTGTTGCGTCGCGCCGAAACGACGTCTAGGGCCTAGTTCTCCAAGCGCCCGCTCTGGCGCCACTGCTCCGGTACAGCCGTTCACGGAGAAGCGCTTCCACAGCCGCGTTGGTACGCGCGACAGTGACTCTAATGAGACCGTAAATAACGCGTTTTATAGTTGCACATTACAGGTTGAATATTGAAGTCGTTATTAGAAGTGCCGATTGCTTCACATATGTGAAAAGTGTGCCCTAGGAGTGCCAATCTTTTGTAGAGTGGGTCTTAATGCTCTCCATGAAAGCTGCCCGCTCGACTCACCTGAAATAAAAAGAAGTG
Source organism: Dermacentor silvarum (assembly GCF_013339745.2). Taxonomy (NCBI): domain Eukaryota; kingdom Metazoa; phylum Arthropoda; class Arachnida; order Ixodida; family Ixodidae; genus Dermacentor; species Dermacentor silvarum. The sequence goes on from NC_051156.1 coordinate 103,475,518, forward strand.
CTCTATTATGAATAATCAGGAGTGGATTTACATGTTTCATCAAGACGAAGCAGTGAGTGATGCAGGCGCTGAGGAGGGTGTGTTTTTTTTTTTTTTTACGCCCTGCTCATCTTAGATCTTGCCCGTGTTTCTGATGGGCATGTCTCTCCCAACAGCTCCACTCGCCCCCGCGCTTGGCATGAAACTCACCTTGTTAACCCTCTCGTGCAACCTCCTTCCCCCAAGAAAAAAAGTGTTGGCTAGGTGCCTGACGTTATTAAGTCACGAATTCGAAACCACACATGTATGTACATGAGCGTGTGGAAAATTTATAACTGCATGGGTAGGCGACAGAAGTGCGAAATGATTCGACGAACAGCTTAACATATCTACTGCAACTTTATTGTGCATAACGAAGAGCTTATTCACAGGCGGAAAACCTTGCTTGACAGAGGTTTATGCGACAGCGTCAAAACTCGCTCTACAGTTGCATTTGCATTCCCAGCCCAAATCGCTATAAGAGGCCTCAGCCACGTTTTAAAGAATACTTTGAAAAGCTCCTTAGTGTGAGCGTGGTCATTTCATTCACATATGAATTGTCCACAGTGAGTGAGATGTGGAAGCAAGGCTGACGTCAGAAGGTGGCACAACTTGCTGCTTTTTCTGACGTCGTCTGCCTTCATGGCGCGCTGAACATAGGTGCAGGTGAACATACCAGAGAGCTGTTTCTTGGCTCCCACCCACTTGCTTCCTTTCCCTGACGGCCCTTGGCGAGAAATATTCTTCATCTAGGCTTCCCGACGCTGTAGATCGCAGGGGAATTCGTGGTACTTCACAGTAGCGTCTCTTCTCGCGTTCGAGTTGTACAGCGGCACACAACAGGTTCGCGGCATCACACCGCTAGTAAAAACCGTCTGCCACACATGCGCACACCAAAGCACCGTAGTCAAGTGCAGCAAACCTTAGGCAAGCTGCTCACACACACGATCACACAAAAAAAGCACACGAGAATGCGCACGAAAAAGCACACCAACACGGATAAATCCTGCGGATAAATCCCAACACGGATAAATCCTGCGGCAACCACACTGTAGCACGAACGGGCGTCTGCCTTGCGTACCGGAGCAGTGGCGTCCTCCTCTCGTTCCAGTTGTACAGCGGCACACAACAGGTTCGCGGCATCACACCGCTAGTAAAAACCATCTGCCAGACATGCGCACACCAAAGAACCGTAGTCAAGTACAGCAAACCTAAGGCAAGCTGCTCACACACACGATCACACAAAAAAAGCACACGAGAATGCGCACGAAAAAGCACACCAACACGGATAAATCCTGCGGATAAATCCCAACACGGATAAATCCTGCGGCAACCACACTGTAGCACGAACGGGCGTCTGCCTTGCGTACCGGAGCAGTGGCGTCCTCCTCGCGTTCCAGTTGTACAGCGGCACACAACAGGTTCGCGGCATCACACCGCTAGTAAAAACCGTCTGCCACACATGCGCACACCAAAGAACCGTAGTCAAGTACAGCAAACCTAAGGCAAGCTGCTCACACACACGATCACACAAAAAAGCACACGAGAATGCGCACGAAAAAGCACACCAACACGGATAAATCCTGCGGATAAATCCTGCGGATAAATCCCAACACGGATAAATCCTGCGGCAACCACACTGTAGCACGAACGGGCGTCTGCCTTGCGTACCGGAGCAGTGGCGTCCTCCTCGCGTTCCAGTTGTACAGCGGCACACAACAGGTTCGCGGCATCACACCGCTAGTAAAAACCGTCTGCCACACATGCGCACACCAAAGAACCGTAGTCAAGTACAGCAAACCTAAGGCAAGCTGCTCACACACACGATCACACAAAAAGGCACACGAGAATGCGCACGAAAAAGCACATCAACACGGATAAATCCTGCGGATAAATCCCAACACGGATAAATCCTGCGGCAACCACACTGTAGCACGAACAGGCGTCTGCCTTGCGTACCGGAGCAGTGGCGTCCTCCTCGCGTTCCAGTTGTACAGCGGCACACAACAGGTTCGTGGCATCACACCGCTAGTAAAAACCGTCTGCCACACATGCGCACACCAAAGAACCGTAGTCAAGTACAGCAAACCTAAGGCAAGCTGCTCACACACACGATCACACAAAAAAAGCACACGAGAATGCGCACGAAAAAGCACACCAACACGGATAAATCCCAACACGGATAAATCCTGCGGCAACCACACTGTAGCACGAACGGGCGTCTGCCTTGCGTACCGGAGCAGTGGCGTCCTCCTCGCGTTCCAGTTGTACAGCGGCACACAACAGGTTCGTGGCATCACACCGCTAGTAAAAACCGTCTGCCACACATGCGCACACCAAAGAACCGTAGTCAAGTACAGCAAACCTAAGGCAAGCTGCTCACACACACGATCACACAAAAAAGCACACGAGAATGCGCACGAAAAAGCACACCAACACGGATAAATCCTGCGGATAAATCCCAACACGGATAAATCCTGCGGCAACCACACTGTAGCACGAACGGGCGTCTGCCTTGCGTACCGGAGCAGTGGCGTCCTCCTCGCGTTCCAGTTGTACAGCGGAACACAACAGGTTCGCGGCATCACACCGCTAGTAAAAACCGTCTGCCACACATGCGCACACCAAAGAACCGTAGTCAAGTACAGCAAACCTAAGGCAAGCTGCTCACACACACGATCACACAAAAAAGCACACGAGAATGCGCACGAAAAAGCACACCAACACGGATAAATCCTGCGGATAAATCCCAACACGGATAAATCCTGCGGCAACCACACTGCAGCACGAACGGGCGTCTGCCTTGCGTACCGGAGCAGTGGCGTCCTCCTCGCGTTCCAGTTGTACAGCGGCACACAACAGGTTCGCGGCATCACACCGCTAGTAAAAACCGTCTGCCATACATGCGCACACCAAAGAACCGTAGTCAAGTACAGCAAACCTAAGGCAAGCTGCTCACACACACGATCACACAAAAAGGCACACGAGAATGCGCACGAAAAAGCACACCAACACGGATAAATCCTGCGGATAAATCCCAACACGGATAAATCCTGCGGCAACCACACTGCAGCACGAACGGGCGTCTGCCTTGCGTACCGGAGCAGTGGCGTCCTCCTCGCGTTCCAGTTGTACAGCGGCACACAACAGGTTCGCGGCATCACACCGCTAGTAAAAACCGTCTGCCATACATGCGCACACCAAAGAACCGTAGTCAAGTACAGCAAACCTAAGGCAAGCTGCTCACACACACGATCACACAAAAAGGCACACGAGAATGCGCACGAAAAAGCACACCAACACGGATAAATCCTGCGGATAAATCCCAACACGGATAAATCCTGCGGCAACCACACTGTATAGCACGAACGGGCGTCTGCCTTGCGTACCGGAGCAGTGGCGTCCTCCTCGCGTTCCAGTTGTACAGCGGCACACAACATGTTCGCGGCATCACACCGCTAGTAAAAACCGTCTGCCACACATGCGCACACCAAAGAACCGTAGTCAAGTACAGCAAACCTAAGGCAAGCTGCTCACACACACGATCACACAAAAAAAGCACACGAGAATGCGCACGAAAAAGCACACCAACACGGATAAATCCTGCGGATAAATCCCAACACGGATAAATCCTGCGGCAACCACACTGTAGCACGAACGGGCGTCTGCCTTGCATATCGGAGCAGTGGCGTCCTCCTCGAGTTCCAGTTGTACAGCGGCACACAACAGGTTCGCGGCATCACACCGCTAGTAAAAACCGTCTGCCACACATGCGCTCACCAAAGAACCATAGTCAAGTACAGCAAACCTAAGGCAAGCTGCTCACACACACGATCACACAAAAAAGTTGTCGCAGTTTCACCTGAAAGGCGAAGCATCAATTGCGATAGCAAACTTGTAGAGAGCTATACGGAGTAATGATATTAGCTTTATCAGCTGTATAAACTTGGACATGCAGCAGCATCGGCAACACGCAGAACTGTTGTTGACGCCATAGGCGTTTTGCCCGCGTTAGCTCAAAATGCGTGCGGCGTTAGTGACTGTTGCCGGAGCCTCTGATATAAATAAGCACTTGGTGCCGCAGCTAAACGTCGCCTCCCTTCCCTTGGCGCTGAGCCGTGCTCCCTCAAGGGCTGCAGAAGATAGCGCCAACCTTTCCCTTTCCCTCAAGAACCACTTATCATCATCATCATCCCTTCCCTCCCCCACGGCCTCTCGCGCGTCTGAAGAAGGCGCGTTTGCTCTACATATATGGTGATTGTAAAGGAGAAAAGTTGTCGCAGTTTCACCCGAAAGGCGAAGCATCAATTGCGATAGCAACTTAGTAGAGAGCTATACGGAGTAAGGATAGTAGTTTTATCCGCTGTACACACTTGGACATGCAGCAGCACCGGCAACACACAGCACTGTTGTCGACGCCGTCGGCGTTTTGCCCGCGTTCGCACAAAATGCGTGCGGCGTTGGTGACTGTTGCCGGAGCCTCTGATATAAATAGGTACTTGGTGCCGCAGCTAAACGTCGCCTCCCTTCCCTGCCCCCCCCCCCCCCCCACGGCCTTTCGTGCGTCAGAAGAAGGCGCGTTTGCTCTACATATATGGTGATTGTAAAGGAGGAAAGAGACGCCTACTTCTGCAGCCCTTAAGGGAGCACGGCACAGAACGCGCGTTTGTTCTCCGCCGTGCGTTCACTCCCCGTGAAAGCACGCGTCCCTCGCGCCCTTTCACTCGCACATACAGCGTTCGGCGGCGCGCGGCGACGATTTCATCTCCATTGACGTCATACGGAACCTCACGGCGACGGCGACGCCGACGGCAGAAATCTGCTTTTGAGTGTCCATATAATTGCTATCGCAATAAAAAGCACACGAGAATGGGCACGAAAAAAATCCACAGCGTATCCACGGGGTGAATGATGATGAGTGGGCGAAGCTCCGGAGGGAATCATCGGATCTCCCGCTTAAGGGGACGCTAGCACAAACGCGTTAGAAACGTGCAGTACTCTCTAGTAAGGGGGAGCGGCCACAGCGTCTTACGCAGCCATTTACACATGCCGGAACGCGCATCGCGTTTGCCGACGCCATCAGCGTTTATGAATACGGGGATAAGGCGGAGAGGCCACAGCCTCTTACACCAGCTTCTTACACGGGCCGTAATGCGCTAGCACATACGCGTTAGAAACGCGCAGTCTTTCGTTAATGTTGGGTATTTATTGCCATCGTGGTGCGTGTGTCCATGTGCGCTTCGTGGCGTAGTGGTAAGCGCCGCGCGTTCGGAAGCGAGTGGTCACTGGTTCGATTCCGCTACGGACACAACTTTCGGAATATTTTTTTCTTATAAAAAGTAGACGTGGCTACCTACTACGACGACGACGACTACTACTACGACGACTACTACTACTACTACATACTACAGAGGAGGGACAGACCCACACCCTAAGGAGCTTCGCCCCTAAAACAGCGGCCGCAATTGTCAACTTTGCCGAGACGCGCTCGCCCATTGACGGCGACGCGACGCAGCAGGCCGCACCTGTTTTTTTATCCAGCGGCCGTGCAACAGAGTTGCATATAGGCTACCTATGCGCTTGTGCTTGGCGCGGCATCCAACGACTCGTAGAATAACAAAAAAAAGTTGTCGCAGTTTCACCTGAAAGGTGAAGCATCAATTGCGATAGCAAATTTGTAGAGAGATATACGGAGTAATGATATTAGCTTTATCAGCTGTATAAACTTGGACATGCAGCAGCACCGGCAACGCGCCGAACTGTTGTCGACGCCGTCGGCATTTTGCCCGCGTTCGCTCAAAATGCGTGCGGCGTTGGTGACTGTTGCCGGAGCCTCTGATATAAATAGGCACTTGGTGCCGCAGCTAAACGTCGCCTCCCTTCCCTCCCCCTTCCCCCCCTCCCCCACGGCCTCTCGCGCATCGGAAGAAGGCGCGTTTGCTCTACATATATGGTGATTGTAAAGGAGGAAAGAGACGCCTACTTCTGCAGCCCTTAAGGAAGCACGGCGCAGAACGCGCGTTTGTTCTCCGCCGTGCGTTCACTCCCCGTGAAAGAGCGCGTCCCTCGCGCCCTTTCACTCGCACATACAGCGTTCGGCGGCGCGCGGCCACGATTTCATCTCCATTGACGTCATACGGAACCTCACGGCGACGGCGACGGCGACGCCGACGGCAGAAATCTGCTTTTGAGTGTCCATATAATTGCTATCGCAATAAAATGTCACAGTTTCGCCCTAAGGGCGAAGCAATGAATGCGATAGCAACACAGCAATATCATACGAAGTAAGGTGAGCGGCTTTGGTAGCAACAACACGCAGAACTGTTGTCGACGCCATCGGCGTTTTGCCCGCGTTAGCTCAAAATGCGTGCGGCGTTGGTGACTGTTGCTGGAGCCTCTGATATAAATAGGCACTTGGTGCCGCAGCTAAACGTCGCCTCCCTTCCCTCCCCCTCCCCCACGGCCTCTCGCGCGTCCAAAGAAGGCGCGTTTGCTCTACATATATGGTGATTGTAAAGGAGAAAAGAGACGCCTACTTCTGCAGCCCTTAAGCGAGCACGGCGCAGAACGCGCGTTTGTTCTCCGCCGTGCGTTCACTCCCCGTGAAAGACGCGCCCCTCGCGCCCTTTCACTCGCACATACAGCGTTCGGCGCGCGGCGACGATTTCATCTCCAAATGACGTCATACGGAACCTCACGGCGACGGCGACGGCGACGGCGACGCCGACGGCAGAAATCTGCTTTTGAGTGTCCATATAATTGCTATCGCAATAAAACGACGCGTAGAACAACCATTTTGGCTCCGTGTCCGTGGCGGTTTGGCTCCATGTGCGTAGTGGTTTGGCTCCATGGGCGTGGTGGTTTGGCTACATGTTGTTGTGCCATAGTAAGTGCCAACCCTTCATCGAGGCGACAGAAACTCCGATTTATCCGCGTCGAATAGATTCGTCACGGGTAATTGCAAGCAGCACCGGCCATCATCGCCACCCGTCCCTGTGGGTCCTGTCGACGAGTCGCCAAGGGGACGCGACGACACAATACGACGCGGGTGCCGTCAGCAACCGCCTCGCCTGGGTTCTGTCGACGAGTCGCCAAGGCGGCGCGACGACACAATACGACGCGGTTGACGCCAGCAACCGCCCCGTCTGGTTCCTGTCGAAGAGGAGTCGCCGCCAAGGGGATTTAAGGAAGAACCGGCCCATTGTTAAGCCAGAGAGTCGCCACTGGCCGCCCCGTCGGTCTGGTGCGCTCTTACCAGCTCTTACTGCTTTTACTAGCTATCACCAGCTAATGGCAGCTATTACCAGCTATTACCCGCTATATCTGTACATATTTGTGCATATTGTATAAAGTTTTCGTCTGCTCTTCGCCTACTTCAAGACTCCGTCTTTCGTCCCCGACCCCGAGTCATAATAATGTGCGTGGTGGTTTGCCTCCATGTGTGTGGCGGTTTCCCGCCAGTTGGGCCTTAGCACAGGCACGAGCGGCCGTGGCACAGGTGTCAAAATGGATGGTGGATGGCCCATTGATATATACCCCTCGCCACCGCCGATGCCTCTTTCACAAGTGTCGCGATACTCGGCAGCGGCACGTCCCACCAATCGTTGTGCCCCTTGGTCTCGTGACGTAGAGATCGCGCTGGCGCTGTTATCAGCAGTTGCCCTTTGGACTCTCTATGGGACGGACTCTCGTTTAACCACATCTTCCAGGATAATGACGATGCCGTGCAGTGTGCCGCGGCTATGAACGCTGTGGCTCATACGCTAATCTATGACAATGGGACGGAATTGGCGCAGCAAACGCAGTACTTGGCCATGGCGTCGGCCGAGAACAAGACGCCGGTGTCCTTGCTCTTTGACGAACATGCTGAAGATGGTCAATATAGTCAGTAATGATAACATGTAGATTCACTATAGCAATATTCCCTACAACAGACCCACCATAGTCAGAGCTTCGCTAGCTTCCATCCTCACAGCAGTGGAAGGGCTCTGAATTTATTTGCACATTTCTCTAACTGCATATTCTGCATATTTCTTGTTACTTCCAGTTTTGTTAGAAAAGAAGTAAGTGCCCTGAAATGCTTTAGGCGCCAGAATTGCAAAGAATTTTAACGTGGAGGCAGGCGTTGTCATTGCGGTGGACTTAATTTTTCAGAAAAAGGAAGTAATGACAGGTAGGATTCAGACAGTTGATAAACAAATAATAGAAAAAAAAAAGAAAACATGTTTAAAACCTGAGCTGCCTCAGCCATTGTACCGCAGAGTGCTTACGTCTTATCACTGATGATATCAACAATTCATCTATGTGATTTGTACGCGTGCATAGTATAGTGGTATTTGATGAATGCTACTGCAGGGAAAAAACGAAACAAAACAAAGCGCCAGCGCTATATGAAGATTGTTGCCGAAGAATTCGCTGTGTGGAATTGAATTGAATTATGGGGTTTTACGTGCCAAAACCAGTTCTGATTATGAGGCACGCCGTAGTGGGGGACTCCGGAAATTTGGACCACCTGGGGTTCTTTAACGTGCACCTAAATCTAAGTACACGGGTGTTTTCGCATTTCGCCCCCATCGAAATGTGGCCGCCGTGGCCGGGATCCTTCGCTGTGTGGCATCAACATAGTATCAGTGCGATTCGCGAGCTTAAATAACTTATTTGCCAAAGCTGGCATGCTGCTTTCAAAAAAAAAAAAAAAAAAAAAGCTCCGGCTCAAGAATTTGCTGTGGTTGACCGAGTAATTTCTATACTCCATTCTAGCAAGCGATATCTGTGGGATTTGCGTGCGTAAGCAATTTATTGAAACCGGGACGCTAATTCCAAGAAAAAAAAGTACACTGGTGCCGTCAAAAGAGCTTCTGCAAGAATTCACTGTGGTTATAACCACGAAATGCTTGCTCATATCAACGCGGTGCATGTGAGATTTGGACTTGTAAATAATTTACTTGCCGTAACTGGGAGGCTGACTCATAAATAAAGACCTCCTGCGCTGTTGGAAGTTTTGCGCAAGAATATATTGTGTTTTGACAGCAAGATGCCCAATCAACGCGGCATCTGCGTGATTTGCACGCGTAAATAATTTATCTGCCGTGCAAATGCAATTTCCACCGGCAAGAAGCAGCGACACGATGATGATGATGATGATGATGATGATGCTTACATTTTATTGTCATTCCTTTTGAAATGGCGCCGTGACAAATAGTCACCTGCTTGAGTTAATCAGGTGTGCTATATATGCTTTTCATTATAGCATTATTAAATGAATATCCTTATTCTTTTTTTTTTCTTACTCAAAACTTTGCCTATGTCTGCTTCGGTGTGTGCTTCGGAGTACAGCGCACCTAACGGCTCGCTGTTAAACTAGCACTTATTACGCAGCCAGCCGGCGCGCGCAGATCTCGGAGGCCACGTGTTAAGCTCGAACTGCTGGGGAGTACGGCGGGAGGGACGGCCCGGGATAAATGTGCCGATGCACCGAGGCATCGTTTCTGTGAAAGACAGATCGCACTGCCCGATTTCGGTGGCCATGCTGGCAACGACGCGCTTCGATACGGTAACCTCCAAGATGGCCGCCTCCATGGCGCCGCGCAGCAGTCCCAGAGATCAAGTGCCAACGTCACTTGTAGCCGTAAGCGTGAACCTCTGGTTGCATTGACAACCAGAGTTCTAAGACGACATGAATGCTATTCGTGGCCTACACGATGCGGCCGCTGTACATATAAAAGGAAATGCTCAGGCAAAGGCAAGAGTCCTGGGGGTGTAGCTCAGTGGTAGAGCGCTCGCTTCGCATGTGAGAAGTCCCGGGTTCAAACCCCGGCACCTCCAAATAAGTGTGTTTTTTTTTCTTCTTTTTTTTACGTGAAACATTTTTAAAAGCTGTTAAAGGGGGTCGCTTGTTGAACATCATGTAACGGACACACGGTATAGCATTGCCGCTTATATATTTGCAACCGTACTGTCCACAGCTTTACTTTGGTATCGTTGGGTAGAGAATAGAAGCCATTACTCGATCATGTATGTGTCGCGTGCATAGCTGGCCCCGTTGCCGCGCCACGCGTGATTGATGCACCCTGAGCTATATTTAGCGGCACGCCAGGCGTTCAGAGGGGCATATAGTTTGGTATAATCCATCAAACCCAAGCCTGTACTCAACAGGAGTTATAAGGCCTACAAATGTGCAATTTTTTACAGCCAATCTGGTTGTGGCTAGGGTTCCGTGGATTTTTCGGGTGCGTAAGGCAAAGCCTCAGGTACCGTGCGAACGCGCTCGTGCCACTTCTCGTTCATTCGTCGTCAACTTCTTCCACAGCTGACTCGTCGGCGTCCCTCGGACATGCATTTTGAGTAGATTAGTTATCAAAAGGCACCATTTTCAAGATCCATAGATTCCCAGGTAGATAAAGAAAGCTATGGCCAGTTCCACTGTGTGAAAACTGTTGGATGCGTTTTCACTGAGTGGAACACTGGCTGTAGCTTTATTTTAAGTTTGCGTTGTACCTCATTCGTTATCTGGCGTTCCGTTTGAGTTGCTTGGTGTTGGCTCGCCATTGCAGCTTGTGTTGTCGGGTAGTGCGTGGGCTCCTGACGCCGTTGTCGCCACTTACGCCTCATGACCACGGCTTCGTAATCGCTGTGGCATACAGCGAGCGGCGCACCTATCGGCCACAGGTCAGTCACGTTCGCGAAGACCAAGTCAACGCAGGTGCCCCTTCGGCTTCTCTTGCGCTGGCTTCAGGGTTGGCTGGGCGACGGCGGGCCCGTTCCCGCGCAAACTCTCGCTGGCGCTCACGTCGGGCGGCTTCTTCCTCGGGAGTATAAGCACTCTTGGCCATTCTCGAAGAACGAATGCGTAGCAAGAGCTGACTTATTTCATTTATAGCCCACCGAGCCTCTCACTGGCCTACTTTTCGCGAACGCTCATTGGCTGCCTGACTCACTCGCCCCCTTCTCGGCGCGGTGCAGCTGTCTGCCTCACTCTCGCCCCTCTCGCTCCCAGGTCACGTGGCCAGCCTGACGCCAAGCAGCACGACGGCACAGGGTCGACTAAGAACATCATCATCATCAGTCTATATTTATGTCCACTGCAGGACGAAGGCCTCTTCTTGTGATCTAGAATTACCCCTGTCTTGCGCTAGCTGATTCCAACTTGCGCCGGCAAATTTCCTAACTTCATCACCCCAACTAGTTTTCTGCCGTCCTCGACTGCACTTGCCTTCTCTTGGTATCCATTCTGTAACTCTAATGGTCCACCGGTTATCCATCCTACGCATTACATGGCCTGCCCAGCAAAATTTTTTTCCTCTTGATGTCAGCTAGAATATCGGCTATACCCGTTTGCTCTCTGATCCACACCGCTCTCTCCCGGTCTCTTAACGTTGGGCCTAACATTTTTCGTTCCATCGCTCTTTATGCGGTCCTTAACTTGTTCTCGAGCTTCTTTGTTAACCTCCAAGTTTCTGCCACATATGTTAGCACTGGTAGAATGCAATGATTGTACACTTTTCTATTCAACGACAGTGGTAAGCTCCCAGTCAGGATTTGGTAATGCCTGCCGTATGCACTCCAACCCAATTTTATTCTTCTGAAATTTATTTCTCATGATCAGGGTCCCCTGTGAGTAGTTGACCTAGATAAACGTACTCCTTTACAGACTCTAGAGCCTGAATTCTTGTTCCCTTGCCAGGCTATTGAACATTATGTTTGTCTTGTGCATATTAATCTTTAACCCCACTCTTACACTTTCTCGGTTAAGGTCCTCAATCATTTGCTGTAATTCGTTCCTATTGTTGCTGAACAGGACAATGTCATCTGCCAACCGAAGGTTGCTCAAGTATTCGACGTTGATCCGCACTCCTAAGCCTTCCCAATTTAGGAGCTTGAATACTTCTAAGCATGCAGTGAATAGCATTGGAGAGATTGTGTCTCCTTGCCTGAACCCTTTCTTGATAGGTATCTTTCTACTTTTCTTGTGGAGAACAAAGGTCGCTGTGCAATCCTTGTAGATATTTGCGAAGATATTCATGTATGCACCCTGTACTCTTTGATTACGCAATGCCTCTATGAGTCAAATGCTTTTCTCTACCGAATCAAATGCTTTTTCATAATATATGTAAGCCATATAAAGAGGTTGATTGTACTCCGCGGATTTCTCTATTACCTGATTTGTGACATGGATATTATCCATCGTAGAATATCCCTTCCTGAAGCCAGCCTGTTCTCTTGGTTGACTGAAGTCAAGTGCTGCCCTGATTCTATTGGAAATTATCTTGCTAAATATTTTAAACAATATTGAAAGCAAGCTAATAGGTCAATAATTCAATTCTTTAAAGTATCGCTTCTTATGCATGAGTATAATGTTGGCGTACTTCCAGCTTTCTAGTACACTTGAAGTCGTGAGGTATTGCATATAAAGGGCCGCAAGCTTTTCAAGCATGCTATGTCCTCCATCTTGGATTAAATCGGCTGTTATTCCATCTTCTCCAGCAGCTTTTCCCCTGGCCATGTCTTTCAAGTCCCTTCTAACTTCATCGCTAGTTATAGGAGTCTATCCTCTTCACCACTACTTCTAATGAAAGTAGCTTGGCTGCTTGGGCACGGTTCAGGTCAGTATAGAATTCTTCCGCTGGTTTTACTATGGCATCGAAATTGCTGATGATATTACCCTGCTTATCTTTCAGTGCATACAATTTGCCTTGTCCTATGCCTAGTTTTCTTCTCACTGATTTCATGCTGCGTCCATATTTTACTGCTTCCTCAATTTTTTAAAGGTTTAATATCGGATATCCCTTACTTTCTTCTTGTTGATCAGTTTCAACAGTTCAGCGAATTCTATCTGATCTCTCGAGTTTGACACTTTCATGGTTTGCCGTTTCTTTATTAGGTCATTTGTTACTTGGGAGAACTTACCTACTGGTTTCCTTGGCGCCTTACCCCCCATTTCAATTGCTGCTTCTGATACCAGCCTAGTTACGGTTTCATTCATTACTTCTATGTTGTCTTCATCTTCCTGTTCTAAAGCTGCATATTTGTTTGCGAGCACCAGCCTGAATTGTTCTGCTTTTACTCTTACTGCGTCTAGATTGACTAATTTCACTCTTTCTCTCTTCAAATTGAGAGAAATCCTAGACCTCAGTAGCCTACGGTCACTGCACTTTACCCTACCTAACACTTCTAAATCCTGCACTATCGGCAGAGAGTATGAAATCTATTTCATTCCTTGTTTCTCCATTAGGGCTTATCCAGGTCCACTTCCTGTTGCGGCGCTTCCTGAATAAGGTATTCATGAATCGGAGCCTATTCCTTTCCGCGAATTCTACCAACATCTCTCCTCTAGTGTTCCTGGAACCGATGCCGTAGTTGACAATTGCTGTCTCACCAGCCTGCTTTTTCCCCACTTTTGCATTGAAGTCTCCCATGACTATAGTATACTGAGTTCGCACCTTGCATATTGCTAATTCAACATCTTCATAAAACTGTTCTATTTCTTCATCATCGTGACTGGAGGTTGGGGCGTAGGCTTGTACTACCTTAAATGGCTCATGAGGCGGACTCACAATGGTACAAAAAGGCTACGAAACCTTGACCTTTGGGGTTTTAAGCTACGAACCCTCGTTTGGTGGGAATTGACCGCACGACCTTTGGTATTATTGAAAGCAAAGTTAATTAGGGCACAGGTAATTCAGATAAAGTTAATTAGGGCACTCGAACACACGACCTTTGGTGTTACTAAAAGAAATTGAGTGTGCCTGCATACCAAAGTTAACAATTAAAACAAGCGACAATGCTCCTTGGTTCACGAAAGAGGTAAAAAGGTGTCTAAATAGAAAGAAAAGAGTATACCGCAGGGCCAAGCAAACAAACGCAGATCGGGACTGGCAAAACTATGAAGAGGCTTCAATTAAGGCTAAGGCTTCAATTGTTGCAGCGAAAGACGAGTTTTTAACCAAACGTTGCCCAGTTTATTGAGAACCAAGCCAGCAAAATTTTGGCAATACATAAATCCCAAGTCCGAATTCAAGACACCTACGCTAAAGGATGAAAACGGTGACGTTCTGTCTATTGAAACCACAAGCGAACTATTTAACAAACATTTTGCGCAAGTATTTACAAAAGAGGCTCCACTACGCGAGTTATCCGATGACGCTGACCCAGTAATACTTCACCAATGCCATCGATTATAATAAGCGAAGCTGGTGTGGCATGCGCCGTCGAGAGACTGCCGCAGAATAGTAGTCCGGGTCCTGACGGTATCAGCAATAAGCTACTTAAACTAACATGCCACACGTCAGCCACTTTATTAGCACTCATATTCCAGCAGTCCTTGGAATCAGTCCTTGGAGTCCTTGAAACCACAATTGAGGCAGGGCAGTGTGACATGGGTTGGGCTCGTTTTGAAGTGAAACGCCGAGCGAAATTAGTGTTGAAGAAAGAGTCGGAAACATGGATGAAAATAAATCGGCTGCTAAAGCGCGCAAATATCTGTACCACAAAAGCATAGCCACGAAATGGAGAAAGCGGTTGAGAAAATTGGCAGTCGAGTATAGTGGAGTTTTAAGTGCAAATAGACAACCCATAGTCGTCAAAAAAGGTCGTGACAGAAGCATAGACACTAGAACTGTACACAAAAAAAGTCTGTGTAGACTAACAAATGAATAAAAAAAATTAGAAGGGAAACTCGGCACGATACCACACAGGGCATTGTCCTGCTATTTGTGGCCCGAGCTGATTGCGTGTGGACAAAAACACACAGGAGCAAATATTCGCAACAGGAAAAGGCATGCGCCTGCTGCAGCAAACTCTGGAGAAGATTCACCATATCGTAATGGATATCAGGCTTGAAAAGCTTGCTGCCCTTTATACGCAATGCCTCACGACTTCAAGTGTACCGGAGAACTGGAAGAATGCCAACATTATACTAATCCATACGAACAGAGACGTTAGAGAATCGAAAAATTATAGGCCCACTACCAGGGGCGTAGCCAGCAATTTTTTTCGGGGGGGGGGGGGGGGGGGTCACCGGCCCGACCGGAGGGGGGGGGGGGGGGCAAGCTTCTGCTTTCCTCTACGTCACGTGATCGATAATAAATATCGGTAGTTTAAGCAAACGCTATACATGTATATCAAAGACATGGGACTGCCCCCCACCCCCCCTTCACGTGTGTGTGTGCTTGTGAAGAAATTAAGTAAAAAGTAAAGTAAGCTCAGTAAATACAGTAAGGACGACAGGTACAGTGGGCGTTTGGAGCAACGGTCTCTCATCGCGCCACTGAATGGACCAGCCTTCGAAAACGCATCATTGAGATGACCCGTGCGATCGGAGAAGACATCATTAATTGTTAATTTCCGTTAAGCATAGATGGCGTCGTCCTCGTCGGGGCGAAGTGCATTTCACAAGTCAAGGACGGCTATACGCGTGAAAATGCACGTGTGACCAGGCTATACCTACTCCCATAGCAATAGCTTGTTCGCTGCGTCTTTGCGCTAGAAAACTTGAATACGCGCAAAAACACGTAAGGATTTTTTTTTTCGAAGCTTTCGTCGCCCTGCTCCCTCATACGAGAGGGTTGCATTTCCTGCGGCAAGTGCATGGGTCGCTGTGTCTTCCGCTTTGTGCGAGCGTGCAGCCGTCATTGCCTTTACGTCAACAAATTCAGAATTGTACAGAATATTTCACCGCACAGCATAGATATGGCATGTGTACGCATTTTAAGTAGTGCGTGCAACTATTTCTGCTTCACTTACGCCGGTGCAAACAGGAAACGGCCTTGTACCTCACAGAATCTCGACTGATTGGTGTACTAGTGATGCAGGAATGAACTCCGGTCTTGTTCAGTGCATAGTGCACATAATCAATTTCTCAGGACGCGTGAACTCCGACGAGAACTGTCAGCGCCTGCAACAAGAATTTACTCACGCTTTACTGCGCACAGCAGTAATTCATGCTTGTCGGCTGTCTGTTTCGTGCATTCTGTTGCGAGTCGGTGGAATTTCACTGCTGTCATCAACCCCTTCGTGTGTACATTGCTGGTTTGGGATTCCACAACAAAACAGCAACTACCAGCCTTCCGTAATAGCTGGTTTGGGATTCAACAACACAACAGTAATTACCAGGCTTCCGTAGGGGCGCAATCGCAAACAAGAGACGTTTCTCGCGCAGGCTAAGCCTACGTTCACACTTGGGAAGCGGCAAGCGGGCGGAAAGGCCAAAGCGGCCGGAAAATTTTTTCCGTGCCTGTCCAAGTTGTTCACATTTGTTTTGCTACCGCCGCGGCCGCCGCTGCCGTTTTCGTCCAGATCCATCTAGTCTGCGTACGTTTGTTGGCGTGGTGGCGCTCATTATCGCATTATTTCGAGCGGTATGTTCATTCATTGACCCACGTACCGTCATCAAAAGTGATCATTTTACGCAACTTCGCGTGTCATCTGCGACCTTCGGTAAATTCCTCGTTGGCGTTCCGTAATTCTCCTCACACGGGCGCGGTAGCGCTGAGTCACAGGTTGGTGCCTAGGCGTGATAATATTTCTTTAATAGCTTTCATTTACAAGTTGTAATAACATTTCATCATTTCGTATTGTCGGCGCCTCCAAGACACCAAAGGGGCAATGGGAACACCGCAGCTAAAACCCGGGCTGGCCCTTGTGTTGGGGCTCGCCAAAGACTGCGCGTCCTACGTGAGACCTACGCTCTCAATCTATCGTCGCAACGAGAAAAGCACCCCGCGACTTCTGCAACATACCGTACACGTGCGAGGAGAATTATGGAGCGCCAACTGACTAACTATTGTCTGCCATGGAAGTGGAAGAAGAAATGGCTTTTATACTTCTACCTACTTGTTTTCTAGAAATTGACAATGAATAAACGGAAGACGCGGACACCTCGGAAACGGCGGTGGTGGGTTCGCCTGGCTTTGCAAAAGCGCGAAAAGTTGGGTCACGCCAAGGCTTCGTTGCCGCACCTCCAGTCGCGCAACGTTGAATACTATCGCGAGTATTGCTGACAGTACGTTTTAGTGCCACTCTTGTCGTAGAGCAAGGGCTGGTTCTTGATCGCGTCGATCAGCATTACAGCCTACACTTTTGGTGCCATGTTCCATTTTACGACCGGTTGTTTACATGCTAGTGTAGCTTCCAGTGAAGCAGAACGACTTTCCGCCGCGTTTCCGCTTCGCCATGGCGAAAAAGTCGGCCCGAGACCAATTTGGCTCGCAGCCTGTTTTTCTGCCTGTTTTGCCACCTAGGCGGGCGGATTTTTGCAAGATTTTGCCGCTTCCGACAGCTTCGAGACCATGTGTGAACGTAGCCTAAGATCCTGCGCGAGCGCGGCCTAACCGGCACCTGAAGGGAAGCGGCGGAGATTTTGACCACCTGGGGTCTTTAAAGTGCACCTAAATCTAAGTAAACGGGCCTCGAGCGTTCTCGCCATCATCTAAAATGCGGCTGCCGCATTTGTTGCTTCATTTGTTGCGCATTTGTTGCTTCAGAATGCGGCCGCCACATTCTCGCCCAAAACTTCACAGAGTGTCAAAGCCTTAACAAACACTGTGACAGTTTTTTCCATATTCAGACATGATACTCTGTAAATTAGCAACCCAAACGGAAGCGCCCAGGAATGAAATTGTGATAGTAGCACCGGTTTCATGAATTATGTCATCGCGAAGCGACGAGAAAAAAGGGTGGGTAAGTCGGGGGGGGGGGGGGGGGCGTTGCGGAAACATTTCGGGGGGGGGGGGTTGAACCCCCCCCCCCCCTGGCTACGCCCCTGCCCACTACCTCGCTTTCAGTACAGCATAAAATATTCACCAAGATAATTTCCAATAGAATCAGGGCAACATTTCACTTCAGCCAACCAAGAGAACAGGCTGGCTTCAGGAAGGGATACTCTACGATGGATCATATCCATTTGATCAACCAGGTAATAGAGAAATCTGCGGAGTACCATCAACCTCTCTAGATGGCTTTCATAGATTATGAAAAAGCATTTGATTCAGTAGAGATACCAGCAGTCATAGAGGCATTACGCAACCAAGGAGTACAGGATGTATACGTGAATATATTGGCAAATATCTACAAGGATTGCGCAGCAACCTTGGTTCTCCACAAGAAAAGTAGAAAGATACCTATCAAGAAAAGGGTCAGGCAAGGAGACACAATCGCTCCAATGCTATTCACTGCATGCTTAGAAGTATTCAAGCTCTTCGACTGGGAAGGCTTAGGAGTGAGGATCAACGGCGAATATCTCAGCAACCTTCAGTTTGCAGATGACATTTCCCTATTCAGCATCAATGGGGACGAATTACAACAAATGATTGAGGACCTTAACCGAGAAAGTGTAAGAGTGGGGCTGAAGATTATTATGCAGAAGACAATGTTCAATAGCCTAGCAATGGAACAAGAATTCAGGATCGCCAGTCAGCCTCTAGAGTCGGTAGAGGAGTACGTTTATGGAGGTCAATTACTCACAGAGGACCCCGATCATGAGAAGGAGGTTAACAAAGACGCTCGGCAAGCAAGTTAAGGACCGCACAAAGAGCGATGGAAAGAAAAAAGTTAGGTCTAACGTTAAGAGACAGAAAGAGAGTAGTGTGGATCAGAGAGCAAACGGGGATAGCCACGGGATAGCCACTATTCAAATTGGCATTAAGAGAAAAAAATGGAGCTGCGCAGGCCATGTAATGCGTAGGATGTATAACCGGTGGATCATTAGAGTTACAAAATGGATACCAAGAGAAGGGAAGCGCAGCCTAGGACGGCAGAAAACTAGGTGGAGTGATCAACTTAGAAAATTTGCAGGCGCAAGTTGGAATCAGCTAACGCAAGACAGGCGTAATTGGAGATCGCTGGCAGAGGATGACTGGAATCCGATACATTCACCCAGCAAGACAAAAAGCACTGGGATTCATAGTGGATGGAAGCATTAACTGTTCAGCGGTCGAGATAAGCCAGGGACGTTTAGAGTTTCCGTGGGAAACAACAAATGTGGTTAGGGGTATAGATAAGTGTACAAAATAGCCATAGAGGTTTTTATGATAAGAGAAAATATCAGAGAGGTTGGCGAAATGCTGGACTTCTATACAGGTATACCATTAAAAATTCATTACCACAAGCTGGCTAAATTACTATTTTTCACCGCAGTAATTCACTAATTCAACGGGGTACCTATAAAAATGAAGGATCATCATCATCTGTCCCCGAGGGCTGGTATTCAAAAAACCTCTGACGATAGAATCGCTCGCAAGAGCAAATTCCAAAGCCAATACTGATGCTGAACATATTAGCCAATGTGGTTGGCCAATGCCAAGTGCACTTGCGAATGTAATAATACTTGGTTACTGCTTAAGTGCAGTAACCCAGTATTCCGCTTTGTGTAAATAGTTTGCGGGCGAGCTAAGACTCTCTAATATCCTAGTTGACACTAGTAGCAAAAGAAGGCGCTGCGCAGCTAGCGTACTTGCTCAAGCACCCACCAAGATCATCTGCATATAAAGGGGAAGCGGAATGCATCTTCTTCTTCCTGGACTTTACGAGACAAAACCAGTTCTGATTATGAGGCACACCGTAGTGGAAGGCCCCGCATTAATTTTGACCACCTAGGGTTCTTTAACGTGTGCTGCAATGCAGCAATAATGAAACACAGAGCATTTTGGCGCCACGATTAGTAAGAGGTTGTGCATGTAATCTGGAAAGGAGTAATGCTGCAAGCGCTTACGTTCGCAATTGCCATTCTGTCTTACAATTGCATGGATATCTTGTCGGTGTTGGAAGTTAACCAAAGATCTGTAGGCCGGTAGGCTTTGGGAGCCCACGGTAAAACCACAAATGACGCAGTGCAGGGTGACATGGGTTGGGCCTCTTTTGAAGTCAGAGAAGCACAAAGAAAAATTAGTTTTGAAGAAAGGCTCAGGGACATGGATGAAAATAAATGGGCGGCTAAAGTGCGCAAGTATCTGTACCGAAAAAGCGTGGACAAAGAATGGAGGAAGAGGTCAAGAAAGTTGGCAAGCAAGTACCGGATGTAAATAGACAACAAGGAGTCATCAAAAAGAAAGTGAGAGAAACAGGAATAGTGAATTGGAGGCAAATAATGGAAACAAAATGGACCATGGAAGTTTACAAGAATGTGAAAAAAGAAATAAGGGAAAATCTGTACAACACAAAGGGCAGTGTCTTGCTATTTGAAGACCAAATAGCCTAAGGATCAAAACCTAAGGACCAAAACATACCGCAGCAAATATTTGGAACTAGATGAGGCATGCAGCTTAGAAGAAGTATTTAAGCTCTTAGACTGGGAAGGCTTAGGAGTGAGGATCGACGGCGAATATCTCAGCAACCTTCGGTTTGCAGATGACATTGTCCTATTCAGCAACAATGGAGACGAATTACAACAAATGATTGAGGACCTTAATCGAGAAAGTGTAAGAATTGGGTTGAAGATGAATATGCAGAAGAAAAAAAATGTTCAATAGCCTGGCAAGGAAACAAGAATTCAGGATCGCTAGTCAGCCTCTGGGGTCTGTAAAGGAGTACGTTTATCTAGGTCAATTACTCACAGGGGACCCTGATCATGAGAAAGAAATTTACAGAAGAATAAAATTGGGTTGGAGTGCATACGGCAGGCATTGCCAAATCCTGACTGGGAGCTTACCACTGTCGTTGAAAAGAAAAGTGTACAATCATTGCATTCTACCGGTGCTAACATATGGGGCAGAAACTTGGAGGTTAACAAAGAAGCTCGAGAAGAAGTTAAGGACCGCACAAAGAGCGATGGAACGAAAAATCTTAGGAATAACGTTAAGAGACAGGAAGAGAGCGGTGTGGATCAGAGAACAAACGGGGATAGAAGATATTCTAGTTGACATTAAGCGGAAGAAATGGAGCTGGGCAGGCCATGTAATGCGTAGGATGGATAACCGGTGGACCATTAGGGTTACAGAATGGATACCAAGAGAAGGGAAGCGCAGTCGAGGACGGCAGAAAACCAGGTGGGATGATGAAGTTAGGAAATTTGTAGGCGCAAGTTGGAATACGCTTGCGCAAGACAGGTGTAATTGGAGATCGCAGGGAGAGGCCTTCGTCCTGCAATGGACATAAAGATAGGCTGATGATGATGATGATGATGAGGCATGCAGCAAAAAACCGGAGACCACTCAGCATATCCTAATGGAAACCCAGTGAGAACCGTAGGTAACGTACACCTCTCGGTAGCGCTTGGGTTTAAAGTGGGCGGAAGCATCAACCGGCCAGCAGTCGAGATAAGCAAGAGTCGTTTAGAGTATTGGTGGGGAAAAAAAAGCAGTGAAGAGATTGATACGGCCGGATCTCTTAAAGTCATAGGTAGTGGTAAAAGGTAGATTTTGTATGAAAAAAGATTAGGGAAATGCATAGAAACATGCTAGAATTTTAAAAAAATGTATGACATACCTGAATAAATCAAGCAGGCTATAGGTGACTATTTGTCACCGCCTCAGTTCAAAGGAGATGCCATTAAATCATCATCATCACGGTGAGAAGCTCAATTACCTTGCAGACGCCGTTCCGCTAAAAAGGAAACAGAGATGAGCGTGTGACAGAAAGTGGTTTTCACTCCATGACAAGTTGCAGAAGCACAGTATCATCCTTGAAGAAACCCTAGGTATGGCGTAATACCTACTGCGCTGACTCGGGACTTTGGATAATAAAACGACAAATGCAACGCCGGTCAATCACTTATGATGATCGAGGGCTGCGGCTGGGATACCACCGGCAAACCAATAGACAACTGCAAACACAAGCCACATCCCAACATGCCTTGGGGCAGGCGTGTAACTGGCGTACAACTTCAGGGTTCTAACAACGAGCGGCCAGTTTCCTCAATAGCGGGCTAACTTATAGATGGCTGAGCGAAGACCTTCTTACTGAACTGAAATGCGGGGATGATGACGACGACGATGATCGTGATGATCATGATAATAATAGTAATTGATTAGCGAAAAGGATGCCTTCCACTCCTCGGCGTTTCAGATTGCTGCGGCCCAACTTTTAGCACTTCGCCGCTTTCACTACCTCTCCACCACACGCCAATGTTATCGCCAAGGCGTTCTGTTCATTAAGCTCCCTTGACTTCCTTTTACTTTTCCTTGACGGACATTTGTACTTTTGCTAGTAGTTTGGATCTTGGAACAAGTGCGTCCTCCTTGCTCTTTGATAAATGCATGCACTGATGGATGAAGCAGGTCAGATGCAGCCAAACGAAAAGCGTTGCGAAAATGACATTGAGAACTTCTAGCGCATCTGTAAATTAAGCGATAAGAAAGGCTAAAATACTGCAAAAGGGATTTGTGCTTGAGTTTCTTCGTAACATAGTTATGTTTTCTCGTACATTCGAATTACAATCCGACGCTACCATGTCTGTAGGTTGCAGTTAAGTCGTGCTTTAGTATTTTTCTGACGGATTTAACTTTGAGGAATTCAATTTGTGTTCACTAACGCCTTGCACCAAGTGGAGGGCCTGTATGGTCGGGGTGGTTCGGGGTGAATTTATCCGCCACGAACGGCGATGCCTACGGACGGCGGCCCTTAACGTTAAGGGCCGCCGTCCGTTTTTATGAATAAATTATGGGAAATTTTAAGGCGAGAACGTACGTTCTCACCCTAAAATTCCCCATAATTTATTTTATGTCTGAATGTTGAAGTATTTTATCTCAATGGCTTCCTTCTCAGTTCCACAATTATATCTTGTCTCACCCGCACTCTGACATGTTTAACTTTAGTTTGGTTACAATATTCATAAGAACATATGTAAAACTGCCTGCTTCTTGGCCAGCTAGTAGTGGGTATGAGCCATATTATTTGCAAACAAGGACGAGAATCCCCTTCTGTGGGTGTATATGATGCCTTAAGAAGTTCAAGAGGGAGAAGAGGAAGAAGAACGCCGCGTCATTGTCGGGTTCATCTCGCTGCCTGCAGTCTCAGCTCTTCTCACGGAAAAGCCGCCCTGCAGGCTCGTGGACTCCCCACGTTTCGTGTCCCAAGTGGGCTCGCCAGCGCCAGGACCAACTGGGGGAGTCATTCAAGGCCGGATATCATTCCGACCCTCTCAAGGTTCATCAAGTACGAGGGCCCTGGGTGACCATGCAGGTTCCAGTGGTGCCGCGGTCTCCAAGTATCGCCAGCACCACCACCGACGATGCCGAAAGCACTAACGACGCTCAAAGTGTGCATGTGATGCCCACTGAAGAAGCCATCCAAGACGCACGTAAAGAAAAGGTGGTGTTGCCGATGGCTGCGGAGGCGGAGTCGTTGAAGACGTGTTCCTTCAACGCGACACGTAGCTGGCGCTTTCCAGGCCACCCAACGGACACGAACAACGACAGGTTAGCGATAATAGCTTTTCCTGGCGTTCTTATTGATAATATTATGCATACAATTGTGGCAGAAACCATCGAAGATGATTCTGAAAGTCAGCGATAGCTTTCTTGTGTAACCTACTGCCTATCCCCATGCCATCCGTGAAAAGCAAGACCTTATGGGCGCAGCAGCAGACACGAACGGGCAATAGTCGCTCCCCGACCCAATGCTAAACTGTACCTAAACAAAGTATATTATCTTGTAATCACAGCAACCTCCTCATTTGAAAATCCGCAGCATCCCCCACTATCCCTAGAATCCTGGCAGCAACTTCGTAGCAATCAAGTGGCCGCACTCAACGCGCAAGTGTTTGTTGCAGTTCGCAGATGGGCGCGTGGCTCTTCTCACCTCGTCCTCCCCAAGTGCGTGAAATCACCCTAGTGCGCGCCATCCAATCTCTTCCTCGTTTTCCACTTTCTCTCTCCGCTCTTCCCGGTTTTAATGCGATTAGCATTCCTAGACCACTTCACGCACACTGTGGGGGCTAACTGTCTAGCTATCTATGTATCTAGCCATTTTCCCGAAAACCTGGGCCTCTGCGTAGTCCAAGGTCGAATAGGTAGCGCGTCGGGTTGCTGTGATGAGGAACCAGAATTCGAAACTAACCGTCCGACCAACTTGGGTCACCAGGTATGTGGCACTGCGCACTTATGTCCCGCTCTTCAACAAATCTCTTTCATGGCGACATACGTCAACATGCTTCTCAGCGCATGCACCCGCACGCCAAGCATTTGGGAGCGCGCAGGCTTAGCGGCGGCCACACTAGATGGCGCTGAGTGTTCGTAGGGGAGCCTGAGAAAGGAGTCCGGCGGCAGTACACGCATCATACATAAGGCGTTTTTGACGGTGGCAATACGTCGTCTCCCTATATTACTTCAATGCTAAGCGCATTATACCGTCGAGAGTCATCGTGGGATTGGTTCTGTCGAATTTTTTATTGTGCAATATCGGCGGATGTCCATCCAAGGTAGGCAGAGTATTAAGGCTCCATAACCGTGGTCTCACATTGGCACACCCATTCTGGGGAATCACCCGAGAATGGGCGCATACCAACATCGCACAGTAGTGCTGAAGTTGTTTATTCTGGCACATACACAGAGTAAGATACCCCGTCACCCAAATTGTCTGCTCGGCCAGAGAGCAGTCAGCACATACTTAGTGAGCCACGCTCGTAGACAACTTGGGTCAATGCATTGGTATCTGAAAGAGGTTAGATACAGCCATACCACAAAGTTGGCAAAATCCCCGCCAAAAATGCTAATCGCATAAAACCAGGAGTAGAGTCAACTTGAGCTCGAATGTAGTACACGCCTCATTCGGTGAGCCTTGCTAACGTCAACATTCCTCACAAAGAAGCTGCTCACCGCTCAAGGATTTGAAGAACGCAAGCACCGCTACGCCGAAGGCGATCGTTACCGCTACGCGGTAGAGTTGGCGGAGGCCCATGTCGCTTGCTTGCTGCAAATGGGAGCGAACAACCGCCAGCATCGCGCCGCCGACACGACAAATAAAGACAAGAATAATCATCATACCATATAACACATATCATCGCCAATTACAAACGCATCATAAAAAATTGCTACTAACATTAACTTCGCCAATTATCGCCAAAGGATGAATGCGCTGACAATATTTTATAGTGCGAGATCGCCCAACATCAATCCAATGTGGGCGAAGTAGCGAAGGAAAGCTATCCCGTCACAATTAAATTAAGAAGATGTTCGGCCGTGCCAGAGGTCATAGGTTACAATCCTGTGCTGCGACAAGTGATACAAAAAAATAAGATTCAGCGAATATTAAAGACACACTTATGTACAGAACGCGCACTTCATACATCTTTAGAAAGACTAGCTGAGCAGCTTCAGTGGCACGTTTCACTCAATGGTTGGAATAAGAAGTGTACCGGATGACTACACTGCGACGTCTTCTGCGGGGAGAGGACGTGAGACGCGATTCCCTTTCTACTTCTATTTCATAAATGATATTTTATTTACAAGCACTTCTAGGACGAGCTCTTCTGTATGAACACAGGCCGTGATCATTTTACAAAGAAGGGGTGCAAGGGGAAGAGGGTGGGAGTGGTGAATTTTGAGCGGGTATATATGATGTGTGGTGTACGCTTATCTTCGATGCGCGAAATCCATGGCCAGAAATAGACATAATAGACATGAAATGCGCGACACGCCTAGGGCCCGCTGCAGGTGGGCGTCAACTCGGTGCCGCGTATTTCGTACCGGGATGGTAAAGCGTTGAATCTCTCTAAAAAAAGTAAGCGCAGCCTCACAGTAATGGTGCAAAGTCTGGGCAAACAGCGAAGCTGGTGACCCCACCTAGCTTTATCTCGGTTCGGCCAAGTTTTTGCTAGGTTATGCTTAGAGACTCGGCCACGCTTTCCGCAAGATCGCCCCGGAATCAACAGCCCAAGGAGCAACGAACACTCGGTCATTAAAGTATCTGGATGCTCAAATGCTTTTGCTCGGTTTCGCGGGCTCGTAACTCCGGATCAACTGCGAATAGCCGACGTTTCGGCGCCGCTTCGGCGGCGCGATGCTCGGGATCGGACCGAAGTCGTCTTACTCGCTCTCGAGTAACAGCGTGGCGGCTTTCGCGCCACGCTTCCTGTTCTTCGGGAGTGACGCTCTTCTTCGGCCGCCACATCTTCGCGGCGATGTGCTCGACGCGGAGCTATATATCCCATGGGTCGGCGCAGTGACGTCACAGCTTAGCTCCGCCTCTGCGCAGCCGCGGCA
The DNA here is from genome assembly GCF_013339745.2 of Dermacentor silvarum. NCBI lineage: Eukaryota > Metazoa > Arthropoda > Arachnida > Ixodida > Ixodidae > Dermacentor > Dermacentor silvarum. Next base: position 103,501,668 of record NC_051156.1, read on the forward strand.
ACCACTCCGCACGGCGCCGTGACGTCATGGCTCGGCCAAGCTAAGGCGAAGCGATGCGGCGCGCGCGTTGGCGTTACGGCTCACGCAGCTGAGAGAAGGCTCGAAGCGTTGCTAGGTGACAAGGCGGAGGCTTTGCGGAATACACTCGACGGACCATCCTCCAGCTTAAACAGCTTCGCGAGTTCACAGGGGTATGTGCCATTACGCTTGGACCCTTTCTGCACACCTCCAGGATCGGCCCACATTTCGGGCGTCCGCCACCGGACTACCACCAGCTTGAACAGCTTTTACCTTTATAGATAGAGGAATTGAAGACGCACTTTAGAGCATATTCGTTAAATTTCAGCTACATGTTAATGAAACTATGTTCCTGGCCAGTTTACTTTTTTTTCAGTGCGGCAGAAAAATAAACTAGAAAGGAACCTAAAGATTTATTACGACATACGAAATATTCTATGTTCTCTATTTTATGGATAACTAAGAGGAGGAGGTTAGCCACACTTAGCGTCGTGAAACGAAAGTCCTTCATGCCTTTAGCCTGAAGGTGGCCAGACTTTCACTCGCGTCTGCTGTTGTGCAGGAGCAGTCATGCTGAATTCTGTGGTCTGGTTTGTGCGCGATAATAGCTCAGCTAAATGACACATCAATTTGACAAAAGATACTGCCGAAAGTTATCTGCGAAACTTGATAGCAGCCAAGCAGCAGAAGCAAATTGGAAAATCCGAACGGCATTTTGAGAGGACCTTATGACCATGAAATACAGGGTAATTCACTTAACTTGGGCCAAACTTTAAAGATATGCAAATGGGCCACGTAGCTGGACAGAACCAAGGTAATGTTGTTTACCGTCGCTTGGAGACACTTAGATAACTCTTTTGCATCCCACATAATTAGATAATTAGTCTTAATTATTTATCAGCTTCTCAATTATTATAATTAGATGAAAAGTGTCAATGAGAATATTGTAGAACAACGTGGAAAACTCCCGATACAGCTTTCTGTTGCACAATACGTGCTACATAAAAGTGTTTTTCCGAGCGTGTAAGATGCCCGCGAATACAGGCAAAGTGCCTCGATCTGCCAGTCACGCGGTAATTGTGCGTGTATTCGCGGGCTCACACCCCACTCCGCCGTGGTCTTCGCAGTGCAAGGCACTGAAGACAGAACGGGAGCGCAGCAGAGGCCGTGTTTGATTGCCAATAACTCCGCTTCTGCTGAACGCATTGAAGTACTTGTTACGGCTAAGTATTTTTGAAATATCCTGTTTTCACTTCAAATGCTTTTCTCTACTTCAATAAAAAGTGGTTCAGGGCGCATTTAAAAGAATTATGCAAAGTTTAGAAGGCGTATATTTGCTGCAGTGAGGCTATTGAGGTGGCGTTTGTGACATCAACGCGTAATTCCGTAGAGAACAAGGCCGTTAACCAACACATCTGCAGGGATAGATAGATAGATAGATAGATAGATAGATAGATAGATAGATAGATAGATAGATAGATAGATAGATAGATAGATAGATAGATAGATAGATAGATAGATAGATAGATAGATAGATAGATAGATAGATAGATAGATAGATAGATAGATAGATAGATAGATAGATAGATAGATAGATAGATAGATAGATAGATAGATAGATAGATAGATAGATAGATAGATACGTTTATGTGTGCTGTCTCCAGGGGCGCGAGCTGGGGCGTGCAGGACCCGCCGGGGTGGCTCAGTCAGCTAAGACGTTGCGCTGCTGAGCACGAGGTCGCGGGATCGAATCCCGGCCGCGGCGGCCGCATTTCGGTGGAGTCAGTCCGGAGTCCTCCACTACGGCGTGCCTCATAATCAGAACTGGTTTTGGCACGTAAAACCCCAGAAAGAAAAATAGGGTGTGCAAGGCGACTGTCATCCTCTTTTTTTTTTTTTTTTTTTTTTTTGGGGGGGGGGGGGGGGAGTAGCCACAGAAGGAGAGGACGGCGGTAGTTGTCGTTCGGCCATGAACGCGCCCCGAAACTCGGCAGCTCCAGAGCACACCATCGACCACAGCCGACCACCGATTACTAAAAAGGAGCTAAAAAGCCAAAGAAATCTATTTGCTTTAGAACATGCATGCGTTGGTTTATCATTGCAAACAGACGAGGTGGGTAGATCAATCGTTGAGGATTGAGTTCGCAAACTATTACTCCGATACACACCTCGAAAACACCTGGAAACTGAGACAGAAACCCACGGGTCCTTCTGGAAGGAGCCACTGGGGCGGTGAGCGAGTAACTTAATTGCCCTTCATGTGCAAAGCGCCTGCAGTACAGAAATAGCCTCTAGCAGAGCGAAGAATTCGGGTATTTGCGCGAAACGCAAATACCCGAACGCCTCTGGAAATGCTCTGAGCAGCAAGATAACAACGTCAACCAAGTAGAGGAAAGGAGTCAAGATGGCAATGTCGCTGGTCTAGACATAGGGAGAGAACATCCGGTGCGGGAGCGCAGCTCGCCACCTCGCGTCATTTATTTCATTAGTTGCCATCACACGTCGGCAAAACTTCCGCATAAGTCGACTCACTCAGGCTCAGACCGACTTGCGAGTTTGAGTCCGAGTGAAACGTAAGCAAGAACATTTTGTGTCAATGCGTCCGAGTATGTTACGTTTTCGTCCCCACCGATGGTTGCCATCTCGTCTAGTGCTAAACAGTTTTTGAAAAGTATTCAGTAAACGCTCCCTAGATGGCACTTTACTACTTGTAGTATTTAAGCAAAACTTTCGATGGGACCTGGTGATGGGCCTTTCAATCGGCGTCGACTTGCTAATTCGCAGAAGATCGTCAAGCAGCAAACTCGCCAGCGGCACGAGTCCAGTGTCCGCCTCGTCCGGAGTAGCGACCATAGCCACCAGGCGTTCGACGAATGGATCCAAAGGCTCTGTCCACTCCTCGCTGCCGCCTCCGAGTCCGACGAAGAAACACTGGCAAGTCCCGCCATCCAAGCATGCTCTCGAAGCGATGCGGGACTTCTCGCCCTATTCCTCCTTCGCCAGCCCAAGGTCCAGTTCCAGCGGTGGCGCCACGAGTCAAGGACCGCGTTCGTCCGGCGGCACTACGATGTCGAAGGTAAATCGTCCACTTTGCTAGGTGGGACCTTGTGGGAACTTAAGAGTTGTCACATTGCCATAGCTAAGGAAACGCACCTACGCGCTAATCGGCAGCCTTGCACCTACGTCATTTGACAGATAGGTATATTGTTACGTGAACAAAGGATTAAGCACTGCAGATTATTTACAATGTATATTTACAAAAGCGCTGCATTTACAAAAACTGCAGTGCTGGCCAGTCCAGCCGACAGCACGAGAGCAAGGAACAGTTCGTGTTCTTCGTCGAGGCGCCCGCGCGCATCGTCCACAAGAAACACGCAATATGCATGTATCATCCCCGACGGCAGAAGCAGCGTCCCGGTGCGTCTAAATATCGGTAGTAACAGAAGAGCAATACTGTTCGAGGCGTGCGACCTGCACAACGTCAGTGGAATTCGGCGCAGATAAGGCACTGATATTGACTGGGGCGTTTTTATAAGTAACTGGAGTCACGGCACGCAGCACTCGATATGGGCCTGTGTACCGATAAAGGAGGTTTTCTGACAGGTCAACGTGAGGAGTTGAGGACCACAGGAGTACCAGAGACCCAGGCGAAAAGTGGACGTCTCGGTGTTGTCGATCTTGCAAACGCCGTTGGAGGTCAGGAGGCGAGCGCGGGCAATTTCGCGTGCTTGGGCTTCCCTGGTGATGGCTTCAATTGGATATTCGCGGGCCTCTCCTGCGGCGGATGGAAGGGATGTGTCCAGTGGTAATGTGGGTTCTCAGCCGAACAACAGAAAGAACGAGGAATAACTGGCAGTGTCATAACGTGATGAATTGTATGCAAATGTGACATAGGGTAAGGCAAGGTCCCAATCAGTATAGTCGGACGAGGCATACTTTGCATGTGTGTCTGTCGGGGTTCGATTCGGACGCTCCGTGAGACCATTAGTCTATGGATGGTAAGACGTACCCAGCTTGTGCGTGGTTGAGGAGGACTGTAGAATGTCGGCGATGACCTTAGAAAGGAATGTCCGTCCACGGTCAGTATGCAGTTGGTGTGGAGCTCAGTGGTGCAGAATCACGTCGTGTAAAAGAAAATCGGCGACATCTGTGGCGCAGCTTGTTGGAAGCGTTCCGGTGATGGTGTAGCGCGTGGCGTAATCTTTCGCCAGAGCGACCCACTTGTTGCCAGACGTTGATAGAGCGAAAAGGCCAAGTAATTCCAAGCCAACGCAGTAGAAAGGCTCCGAAAAATGTGGAGCGGTTGAAGGCACCCGGCAGGGAGCGTCGACGGTGTTTTTCGGCGTTGGCATTTCTCGCACGCCGCAACTAGAGTGCACTAGTTCTAGTACACTCGACCGCAACGTATTTCCAGATGGAGCGGGCGAGGCCTGGCCAATAGAAGCATCGGCGAATCCATTCGTATGTGCGGGAGACGCCGAGGTGAGTTTCCGTTGGTAAATCGTTGGCCCCGGACGTTGTATGTCCGAGTGAAAGGGCGCGAGGGACACGCGCTTTCCGAGGGAGCGAACGCACGTCGGAGAGCAAACGCGTGTTCTACGCCGTGCTCCCTGAAGGGCTGCAGAATTAAGCGTCTCTTTCCTCCTTTACGATTACCATATATAGAGCACAAACGCGACTTATTCCGTCGCGCAAAAGGCCGTGGGGGACGGGAGGGAGGGAGGGGAGGCAACGTTTAGCTGCGGCACCAAATGCGTATTTATATAGAAACGTTGCGAGGCGAGAAGGTGGGTAAAATTTCCGACGCTGCTCGACGAGTGGCCCATTCTGATCTCGTCGAAAACCTCCGAGCCGCCCACAGAGGCCCTGGCAACAGTCACCAACGCCGCGCACGTTCGGTGCGAACGCCGGCAAAACGGCGATGGCGTCGACAACAGTTCTGCGCGTTGCTGGTGCTTCTGCATGTCCAAGTTTTATACCTGATAAAATTACTATCCTTACTCCGTATAGCTCTCTACTAAGTTGCTATCGCAATTGATGCTTCGCCTTTCGGGTGAAACTGCGACATTTTTAAAATAAAAATACGCATTTGGCTCCGCAGCTAAACGTCGTTTCCCCTCCCGTCACCCCCCCCCCCCCCCGGCCTTTAGCTCGACGGAAGAAGTCGCGTTTGCTCTCTCTCTATATATATATATGGTGATTGTAAAGGAGGAAAGAGACGCTTAATTCTGCAGCCTTTCAAGGAGCATGGCGCAGAAAGCGCGTTTGCTCTCCGACGTGCGTTCGCTCCCCGTGAAAGCGCGCGTCCCTCGCGCCCTTTCACTCGCACATACAGCGTCCGGAGCGCGGCGACGATTTCATCGCCGTTGAGGTCATACGGAACCTCATGGCAACGGCGACGGCGAAGCCGACGGCAGGAATCCGCTTTGGAGTGTCCATATAAGTGCTATCGCAATAAATGTGCGCATCAAAAAGCTTGCACTAGCCTAGGTTAGGATAATTTTTTGATCATCCTCCCACCAATAAAATAATCCATAGAAGTCGCCAGAAAATGCGCAAGACATTGATATGAATAGTTAGACACGAACGACACCTACTAAAAATAGACATCAAACGTGCGTTGGACTGAATCACCACCATCTTCTTCTCCAAAGCAATATACGCGTGAACGACAGAGCGCACACACTCAAAAGCTACGCCATGATAGCGCAGAACGCCAACCACCTTAAGTATCTAATGGAAGGCACAGTGCCTGAAAGACAAAACCAAATGTGATCTTGTAGGCAATAAAATGTATGCGGCGTAGTCATCTGAATGAAAGCGGCTTTATTTGATGGAGCTGGTTGCCAGCACAATGATCAAGAGACACCGGTATGGTTGGCAGATGTGTGGGATCTGGAAGTGGCTGTAATACGCACTTTCATTACAGAGCTATGGCTCTACCTCCCCTGCTTTCTTATATGGGTGCCAATACCCTTGGGCATTTCATCGCCAATCTCAAACAAAGACTGTCACCCAGGAGCTTAAGAATGGGCACCTGGAGCGTGCCAGGAGGAGGAGGAGGAGGTAAAACTTTATTAATAGAGTAAGCTATGCGCGGTTTATTCCTGGGTGGTTCCCTCTGACAGGGCTCCACTGGCAATCGCGGCTCGCCGGGCCTGGTCGAGCGTCGCCAGTTGGCTTCCCAGGTCCAGTTCGGAGAGCCTTGCCTCCCAAGACCACGTAGTGAGCGTGTGTGACGTGACTCGTTTCGAGATTGCCTCGTCCGGCCTGTCTGTGCATTGGTGTGTTATGTGCGCGAGTGTCGCTGTGTGTGTGGGCTACACCAGGGACATGTACGGGACGTATATCTCTGTCTGGGGAGGTGGCCTGTAAGCGGGACAAATGTGGGTATGTGTTTGTTTGCAGGCGGCGCCAGTCCCTAGCCTCGAGTCTATTGAAAGCTTTTTGTGGGGGAGCGTATTGTCTTCTTGCAAGACGAGCGTGCCATAACTTTCTATAAAGAGCCGAGCTATCTAGGAACCACTATCGTGAAAACACCCCGTAGGTGAGCTTTTTCAACGTAATTCTTCCTCTCCCCCCGCGCAGGGCCCTACTAGGAAGACACTACCGCGCTCCGTCAAGACGAGCGTCGCAGCGGTGCTAGTCGTGATTGTCACGGGTGCTGTGATGCTGATCTGGCTCGTGGCGTCCTACCGAAGCAGCAAAGTTTTGAGCGACGGCTGCCGAAGCGAGGAGTGCTACCAGTACGCGAAGCGACTCCGCGAGTCGCTCAACGAGTCCGTGGACCCGTGCGCCGACTTCACGCGCTACGTGTGCGACGGATGGCGCCGAAAGCACGAGTTCTCAGTGGCCGAGGAAGCCTTCTTGTCCACCTTCGACAAGATGTCGAGGTTCGTGCGGGGCCTCGAAGTGCAGCCGCGCGGACAGAGCGCCCTCCAACGGGCGGCAGCGTTCTACCGCAGCTGCGTGGGCGTGCTTCGAGGTGAGCGGGACGAGATGCCGCGAGTCAAGCGTGCCTTAGCCGCTGCAGGCATCACTTGGCCATTTAAGCCCGAGGCTACGCCGGACCTTCTGCACACACTGCTTTACGTCCACCTGCAGCTTCACTGGAGCGTGCTCTTCAGCGTCAACGTCAGTAGCAGCGCGAGCGGACGTTCCGTCACGCTGAGCCTGATACCGTCCGTAGAAATGGCACCCTTTAAGAAACGTCTGGAACTGATTAGAGAACCGCAGAAAGCCAGAGAATATTTCTATACCCTGGCCTCGGCATTCGGAGCGCACGCGAAACAGGGCAGCAAACTCGTGACCTTCAAAAATACAAACAAAATCGAAACCATAGCATTAGGGGCTCTTTCTGCTGGTTTCTTAAACGGCAGTGCCACGCCGAAGGCACTGAGCGCGAGTTCATTGCTCGAAACGGTTCCGAATCTTACGCAAGCGCGCTGGGAAGCCACATTCAGTTCTATGGGCATAACTAAGAAGGTCTTGCTCGCGACGACTAACCCCACATACGTGAAGCAATTATTTGCCTTGTGGAGTTCCCTGGGAGAATCGCGGCTCCACCTGTTCCTGTCGTGGTACACCATCCAGATTGCGGCGCTCTACACCAACCGCCTACTAGTCGAAAATTTTTACGGGAGTCAGAAGACCGCGATCCTGCGGCACGGCGCTTTCTGCTTCAGCAAAGCCTACCTGCTGTCGGGAAGCACTGTGTTCAGCTCGTCCGTAAGATACGTGCTCGTCGGTGACACTCGGGTCCAGGCCGAGCGGCTACTGTGGAGCGTTCGGGACGCTTTCTCGCGCAGTCTGCAGAGCTGGCCGTACAACGACAACGACAGCATCGCGAAGCTGCTGGCCCTCAGTGAACGAGACTTCGCCGCCAGCGCACTAGCTGTTTTCGACGAAAACAACGTCGCCGAAGAGGCCGAATCCCAGGACAGCAACGACACAGACACGACATCGTCTCTCGTCGACGACTGGATCACGGCGGCCGTTCCGTACAGAGCCGACATACCGCGCATCGCCTCGATGGCCATCGAGAAGCTGGCTTTCACGGCTCAAACAGCCGACGGGAAAGTCGTGCTGATGCCGTACGCATTTTCGTTCCCCTTCTTCGACTTGCGTGGCACTCCCGCTATGAACTACGCGGGCGTCGGTTTCCACTTCGCCAAGGGGCTCAGCCTGTTGACCCTCATCCCCTACATAGGCAACTTAGATGGCCCCCTCTACCAATTCTACAACTGCACCGGCGTCTCGTACCAAACCGCCATCGCCAGTCCGGGGCGGTTCCTGGGCGCCTTCTCCGCGTTCGCCACGCAGCCGTTGTTTGACGCTTTTGCCAACGCGTCGGCAAATCTAGGTACCAGCGCCACTCTGCCGGGACTGCCCGCCCTGTCTGGCTCTCAGCTCTTTTTCGTGTCCCTTTGTTACGCCAAATGTCACGGCAGCTGGACTGGAGAACTCTCGGAGCCCGAGTGCGGAGACTTCCTGCCGCACGTGGAGGCGTTCTCGAAAGCCTTCTCCTGTCCGGTCGGCTCGCCCATGAAGCCGGTCAAGAAGTGCGAACTCTTTTGAGCTCAGGCTCCATCGGACTCCCGTGGCGTCGTCTCAAGTTCAGCGTGGCCAATCCCTGTGTTCTCTTTATGGTCTCATGACTTTTAGTTCTCTCAAGATTTACGCGACTTACCATTACTTAACTGAGCCTAAATAACTTCGCCTGTGTCTCAAACAGCTGCTGGGACAATTTAGAGAAAGCCCATGCGACATAGCATTAACGGACATCTTCCTTTGTTTACGTCAATCAAGGCGATAATGCACTGATTTATTGCCTTGCTTTATCGCTCTTCCTACTGTAATGAAGAGCACGCGAACACGCCAATATTGAGCAAATTTTTTATTCTACACTTCCGCACGTCATATGAGAACGAGCTGCTTGATGTTTCGCACGCGTGATTCTGGTTCAACGTCTGTTGCCTTGGCAGGCTTGAGAGTTGATGAAGAGGCGAGAACACTCTAGTGATCTAGCTATATGGAGCACTAATGAACGCCTGAATTGGTGCCTCTCACCAGCGTCCCTGATTGTTTATTTTACGTTTGCTGCAGTCAAGACACTGCAGCTTGCCGCCTTGGAGATACCACGGTGGTATTTTGAGTTTCGCATTTCTTGTTTAGTTGATGTGTTGCATTCCTGATGTTTGATACGGAATACTTTCGGTCGGCACTTTCAAATGCATTTGTGTAGCGCATTGCGGGCGTCATTCCGGGTCCAGTTTTCTGTGTTGTGGGTGAGATACATAAAAGTATGTTCAGTAACCTTTGCTTTGTCAGGTATTATACTGACACGCATCATTTGCGCAATCGCCACTGCAATATTTATATAATTCTTGCTCGCTCTCAATGCAGAATTTTTCCAGCTTCGTATTCTGCGTACAAAAGAACGTGGTCATATTACTTGATTTCTGAAGCACTTAATCCCGGTCATTTGATTCGCTTTTTTCTTGATGATTAGCGTATGTAACAAGTGCAACAAGCCATTTCACTTATCCATGTTCATTTAGGTTTTTAAACAGGTCTTTATGTGTCCAAGTCGACGTGGCAGAGCTGAGTTCTCTGTGATGTGTGCACGGTTATCTGCTTTCCTTTGGTTACCATTTGATATCCTGCTTGTAAAACCCGCCGTCTCGTAAATATCCACACAGTTGCAGAATTGTAGAGGCATACTGCAGCGCATGTGTGTGCGTATGAATAAGGTGCGTTAGAAGCACCACGTTTTGTATGCACCATTTTAAACTAACAGCACAAAGGCAATTACCGCGTAAAGTTCACGGATCCCCCCTTCCTGGCTCCTGCATACCTCAGTGTATAGGCATTTTTTATTCCCGCATCAAACAAAAAAAAATCACTCGCCATCCCAGGCTGCTAAAGCGGATGTCCAGCGAAGCTGTGGAAAACCGACACAACTGCTGAGGGGGTACTTTTTATAAATACGAAATCACTATATTGCCCATGAAACGATAAATCCGGCGTTAACAAGCCGATGGTACCAGAACTAATGTGACCAAGTTGTGACGTCACGTTTCACATGAGAACGAAACGTGATGACGATCACCTCAAACGTCGCGTGATGACGTCATCACACCAAAGGTCGGGTGATGACATCACGTCAAACGTTACGTCACCTGGTAACGGCATCGTCACGTCATGATATTGATTGGTGACGAGTAGATAACATGAGAGAGAGACAACGAGACGTTGTTCCAGCACCGGAACTGATCTTTTATTTCTTCGGTTGCAAGCCAACTAAGCTCCCGCGCCACTCGTGGCATAGCATCCTCTCGTCTTCATTCCGAGGGCAATCGCCTCGATGTCGCGGATGTTGCATGGCTCCCCCTCTAGAGAGCAGCATGATCTGCGAATGATATCAGCACGTCCATGAAACTCGGCGGACTGAAGTAGTGTCAGCACCGACCGGAAAGGAAACGACCGGGGCTGAATTGAGGGATACGACTGTGGGAGTCGCCGCGCAGTAGGCTGGCTTCAGCCGGGCAAGTGCCATGCTGTCAAGTTTGCCATGAATGTCCACGATGTATGTGGACTCACGTCTCTCCAGTATGGGAAAGGGTCCGAGATAGTGTGGGTGGAGAGCATACCGAATGGGTCCATAGCGCACGAAGCCGTGGTTTGCGTTGGTAAGAGCAGTTGAAACATAAGGTGTGCGTGCCAAAACTGGACGCGTCGGCCAGGGTTTTAGATTCCAGAAGAGGTCGCGAGGAAGGTGCACATATTCGTGCGTAGAGGGAGCAGCTGAAGGTGATTGTGTTGAAAAGAAGTCGTTGGACAGACGAAGGGTAGTACCGTAGACGAGCTCCGCGTTCGAGCACCCGATGTCCGACTTCAAGGCGCACCGGATACCCAGAACAACTAGTGGTAGACGTTTACCCTACTGAAACGGCATGTCACGCAGGCGCGTATTCAGGGGGGATGTCCGGATGTCCTGACACCCCCCCCCCCTCAGATTCCTGCATGGTCACTCGCTGACCGGGTGATGGCCCTGCCGCGAAAAATATGGCCACCAGCATTCTCCAAAAGTATTTTTCGCGAGTACCAGTGGTAGCAGCCATGTAGAAGTAAAGCTAGCTAGCTCGCTCACAAGCTTAGCTGTTTTTCATAGGTGTGTGGTGTCGCGAAGTTGCCGTAGTTATTTTTTCTCATGAACACGTTGGACCTCCTGGCACCGGCCGTGCCTTACTCATCCGTCGGCGGCGGCGAGGGAACGAGGGGACGTCCCGGTTGTCAAGCAAGCCGATGTCCCCGCGAGCGCCTTCGCGCCTGATTAACTTAGTCCCCCTCGGGGTGTCATCGGTTGCCTCTTAAGGCTCATTCACACTAGGCCGACACGACGCCGCTTCTGGTCTACCGACTGTTGGCGACAGCGTTTTCCTTTCTTTAAACCGTTGGTCATAGCGTTTTCCATCCTGTAAACTGTTGTCGCCAACACTCGGCAGACCAAAATTGGTTTCGTGTCGGCCTAGTGCGAATGAGCCTTTACCATTACCTGGAAAAGCCAGGGACACGGCGTAGCGCGTTCACGCTGAAGAAAAAAAAAAGCCGCAATTTCGCCCGAAAGGCGAAGCATCGATTGCGATAGCAAATTAGTGAACAGCTGTTCTATATAAGTACGGATCGTAGTTTTATTAGCCGTGTACACTAGTAAACATAGGTACACTAAGTAAATTAACAAGCATGGTGTCACGCGCCCACAAGCAAACATGAACGCATCCCGCACGATAACCACGGAAAGTCACTGTCAAAACGCTGGAGAGAGTCAGCGCAGTAGCGAGCGAATTGATCTTCGGGACGGCGCCCGCATCAACGCGATCTCAGCTGCGAAAACACAGGGAGGGCGGACTCTGCCCCCGCCGCAGATGCCTTTCAAGATACAGCCGCGCGGGCGGGCGCTCGCGCGGCTGTATCTTGAAAGGCATCTGTATCCTGTGCCCATTCGACTGGCTACCGCCGCATGCGCATTCGCTCATTTGTCTTCTGGCGTTTGGTATCGGGGGAATCCACATTCTTGGGGCGCTTCTCTGAACCGCTTGCCGTGTAATCGTCACCGGGCAGCTTGGGAGCCATCCGACTAACTCGACTGCTGCAACAAGATGTCTGACGAAGGAGCGTTGCTGCGCGCGCCGCTGTGCGATCACGTGATGGCTGAGAGAGTGTAAGGGGCAGAGGCCACAGCTGTGACGGTGCAACTGTTGCTATGCGCCGCTGTGCCATCACGTGATTGCTTAGAGAGTGCGAGGGGGAGAGGCCACAGCTGGCACCATTCCAGGGCACGGACTGACGGACCGTCGGACGGCGCGAGTATGAGCCATTAAAGGCTTTCGCCTTAATAGGGGCGTTAAGGGCAACCGCGGTGGCGGCGCTGGCGGGAGGATGCAAATGTCAGCGGCGGCGCCCCTAGAACGTTCCGAAAACGGCGGCAGTACGCTCGCAGCGCGCTCACGCGCCTTGTATACGTCGTCGCGTGGGCTCAGAGCTTCATTCCACATCGCTATGGGTACAACCAGGCTTTTGCCATCACATTTTATCGCGATAGCAATTATATGGACACTCAAAAGCAGATTTCTGCCGTCGCCGTCGCCCTCGCCGTCGCCGTGAGGTTCCGTATGACGTCAATGAAGATGAAATCGTCGCCGCGCGCCGAACGCTGTATGTGCAAGTGAAAGGGCGCGAGGGGTGGGCGCTTTCACGGGGAGTGAACGCACGGCGGAGAACAAACGCGCGTTCTGCGCCGTGCTCGCTTAAGGGCAGCAGAAGTAGGCGTCTCTTTCCTCATTTACAATCACCATATATGTAGAGCAAACGCACCTCCTTCCGACGCGCGAGAGGCCGTGGGGGAGGGAAGGGAGGCGACGTTTAGCTACGGCACCCAGTGCCTATTTATATCATAGGCTCCGGCAACAGTCACCAACGCCGCACGCATTTTGAGCGAACGCGGGCAAAACGCCGACGGCGTCGACAACAGTTCTGCGTGTTGCCGGTGCTGCTGCATGTCCAAGTTTATACAGCTGATAAAGCTAATATCATTACTCCGTATAGCTCTCTATAAATTTGCTATCGCAATTGATGCTTCGCCTTTCAGGTGAAACTGCGACAACTTTTTTAGAATGTTCTAAGCATCCCCTGTAATTTTTATTGCGATAGCAATTATATCGACACTCAAAAGCAGATTTATGCCGTCGGCGTCGCCGTCGCCGTGAGGTTCCGTATGACGTCAATGGAGATGAAATCGTCGCCGCGCGCCGAACGCTGTATGTGCGAGTGAAAGGGCGCGAGGGGCGCGCTTTGACGGGGAGTGAACGCACGGCGGAGAACAAACGCGCGTTCTGCACCGTGCTCCCTTAAGGGCTGCAGAAGTAGGCGTCTCTTTCCTCCTTTGCAATCACCATATATGTAGAGCAAACGCGGCTTCTTCCGACGCGCGAAAGACTTTAGGGGGGGGGGGGGGGGGGGGCAGGGAAGGGAGGCGACGTTTAGCTGCGGCACCAAGTGCCTGTTTATATCAGAGGCTCCGGCAACAGTCACCAACGCCGCACGCATTTTGAGCGAACCCGGGCAAAACGCTGACGGCGTCGACAACAGTTCTGCGTGTTGCCGGTGCTGCTGCATGTCCAAGTTTATACAGCTGATAAAGCTAATATCATTACTCCGTATAGCTCTCTACAAATTTGCTATCGCAATTGATGCTTCGCCTTTCAGGGGAAACTGCGACAACATTTTTTCTCCTGTGTCCAAGCGTTCGTTTCAAGACACTGAAGCCAGCAAAGGTAAATATGCGTACCAAAAAACCATGCAACTACGCCCTGTCTTACGTATTTTCTTTTCCTTCGTGTACGTCTACACGAATATATATAAAAAGCCAGAAAGACAAGTTGCCGTTCTCCATTTTGCATTTCACTTCTCTTCTGTCATAGTAATGAGAAAGTAATGGGAATGCCTCTGTGTTCTGTGCTAAACAGCTTCACTCGTCATCCACCTTCACAGAGCGAATGGCTCATGATTTTTTTGATTGCGATAGCAATTATATGGACACTCCAAAGCAGATTTCTGCCGTCAGCGTCGTCGTCGCCGTCGCCGTGAGGTTCCGTATGACGTCAATGGAGATGAAATCGTCGCGCGCCGAACGCTGTATGAGCGAGTGAAAGGGCGTGAGGGACGCGCGCTTTCATGGGGAGTGAGCGCACGGCGGAGAACAAACGCGCGTTCTGCGCCGTGCTCCCTTAAGGGCTGGTGGTAAGTGGTTCTTGAGGGAAAGGGAAAGGTTGGCGCTATCTTCTGCAGCCCTTGAGGGAGCACGGCTCAGCGCCAACTCCCTTAAGGGCTGCAGAAGTAGGCGTCTCTTTCCTCCTTTGCAATCACCATATATGTAGAGCAAACGCAGCTTCTTCCGACGCGCGAAAGACATTAGGGGGGGGGGGGGGGGCAGGGGAAGAGAAGGGAGGCGACGTTTAGCTGCGGCACCGAGTGCCTATTTATATCAGAGGCTCCAGCAACCGTCACCAACGCCGCACGCATTTTGTGCGAACGCGGGCAAAACGCCGACGGCGTCAACAGTTCTGCGTGTTGCCGGTGCTGCTGCATGTCGAAGTTTATACAGCTCATAAAGCTACTATCATTACTCCGTATAGCTCTCTACAAATTTGCTATCGCAATTGATGCTTCGCCTTTCAGGTGAAACTGCGACAACTTTTTTTGTTGCTTCACGCGAGTTCTAGCCAGTTTTACACCAAAAACTTCGTACCATGTTGTTACGCAATCTGTATGTGACGTATAAACTGTATCGTGCATTTCTACAATAATGAACGAACTACCCAGCCCATACCTCAAATGTATGACGAGCCTTTGTCAATTAAATGTAATCGAAGCGAGGTCCACTCAACACCTCTCGCTGTTGCCCTGCGTGGATTGTCAGGGATTATCAGGGAGCAAACAGTGCACAAATGCAGCAGTAATTTTTGTAATAAGTTGTTTTATTTCTGTGTTGCTTGTGATAAACCGTAATAAAATATTAAACTGTTAAGCTGTGCACTGTTCATTTTTAAGAGTTGAGTGTTGTGTCCGACTTATTCAAAGAAGTACCTCTTCCCGTACTTTTATTGCAATAGCAATTATATGGACACTCCAAAGCGTACTTCTGCCGTCGGCGTCGCCGTCGTCGTCGCCGTCGCCGTGAGGTTCCGTATGACGTCAACGGCGATGAAATCGTCGCCGCGCTCCGGACGCTGTATGTGCGAGTGAAAGGACGCGAGGGACGCGCGCTTTCACAGGGAGCGAACGAACGTCGAAGAGCAAACGCGCGTTCTGCGCCGTGCTTCCTGAAGGGCGGCAGAATTAAGCGTCTCCTTGCTCCTTTCCATATTTAGAGAGCAAACGCGACTTTTTCCGTCGCGCAAAAGGATGTGGGGGGAAGGGAGGGAGATGATGATAAGTGGTTCTTGAGGGAAAGGGAAAGGTTGGCGCTATCTTCTGCAGCCCTTGAGGGAGCACGGCTCAGCGCCATCGTTTAGCTGCGGCACCAAATGCGTATTTGTATAAAAACGCCGCGCGCGTTCAATGCGAACGCGGGCAAAACGCTGACGGCATCGACAACAGTTCTGCGCGTTGCTGGTGCTGCTGCATGTCCAAGTTTATACAGCTGATAAAACTACTATCCTTCCTTCGTATAGCTCTCTACTAAGTTACTATCGCAATTGATGCTTCGCCTTTCGGGAAGTCTTCTTGGAGCTACCACCGGGAGCGGACGTGAGGTTCGGAGCTCTTGCGTCTACGGGAGACGCTACAGCGTCTCACGCACGTTTCTTCGCCCGATTCCGACCTCGACAACGAACGCTTCCCGCGGCTTTCCTCGGCGACGTCAAGATCACCACCGACGGAGGAGGGACGCTCGCGGCGTCTCTGAGCCACCGCGCAGGCCCTGCTTGAGCTAAGCCTAGGCGTGGTCAGGCTTGGCTACCATGGACTGCCAACCTGGTCCACCACCACGAACACCCTTGACCACCGTCATGGAGTTGGAAACCACCAACGGCGACGATCCAGCACCAGAAGTATATCCAGAAGACCCGGCGAATGGATCATGGCTCACCGCCCGCGGTCGGCGGGGCCGCCGCGCCGACGCTAGGTCTGACCCAGCAGCTGGCCGCCAAGAGATACAGCATTCGAAACAAATTGGACCACGACGACCCCAGGGGCCCCCACCTCTGCCCATCGATGATTTTAAAGTCATCCTGCGCCCAAGAAACGGTCTCACGTTCGGTGAGTGGCCTCGACACACTCTGACTCGTGCCATCGGCATCGAGGCGGGTCTCAAGGGACAAGAGGTCGACGAACTTCACCTGCGTGTCCAAGTCGCTCAAAACATCGCCCTCATCAGCACGCCAAGCGAAATAATCGCGACCAACCTTAACAAGATGTCATCGCTTACACTTGGCCCACATCGCTACCCCATCTCAGCCTACATCGCCTCACCCGACAATTCCTGCAAAGGTATCATCACGGGTCCTGACGCAGGGACTACACCAACTGAACTTTTAGACCACCTGCTGGCACCAGGGGTGGAAATCCTCCATGCTCGCATGATGGGCCGAACAGCCATAGCCATCATTACATTTGCTGGCCTCAAGGTACCGCGCTACGTGAGGTATTATGGAGCCGAGTACAGATGCTACATACACGCCCCGAGGGCCCAGGTCTGCGGCATCTGCCTCACAGTAGGCCACCGTGAGGACGTCTGCCCCACACCAAGCATCAAGTTCTGCACCACATGTGGGACTGAAAACCCATCCAGCACTGAGCCTCACCAGTGCCAGCCCCGGTGCCTGACGTGCAAAGGCGATCACCCGACCACCGATCCCAGCTGCCCAAGCCGGGCACGAAAGCCACCCAACAAGAAGCGAGTGCGCCGGGAACTCGAAAAACAAAAACGGCAACAGAACCATCCTCGGGCCTAATCGAAAGAGCGACGAAGCCGATCCCGGTCCCCATCCCGATCCCCATCTTGGTCGCGATCCCCGAGTCGAGGCCCTGCCGACAGTTCCAAGAACAGCGAGCGGGGACAACCATCATCTTCCTCATCACCACCGTCGTCACCACCACCGGCCAAGAAGAAGCCGCCACCACTACCGCAACAGCTACCATCAGCAGCATCTGGAGGGCCAGCCGGACCTAAAGGGGTAAGTTGGGCGGAGGGCCCGCCACCTTCACTGCGCAAATCTCCCTCACCCTCATCCGAACCTCATTCCCTACCACAACCACAATCCCATAAACAGGCGCCTCGCGTCAAGATCCCTCCCGAGTCTGTAACTGCAATGTGCCGCGACCTCCAGCATGAGCTTCGACGAGACTTACAACAAGCTATACCGAATATGCGAGAAAGCATCCTCACGGAGGTTAAGGAAATGATTCGAGCCGCCTTCGTCGACTTCCAAACCACGGTGCTGAAACCAATGCTTCACGAAATTACCAATGAACTCAAGCAAAGCGTGCGAGAGCTCACGGCACAACCCCTTTTCTCTAAATCATCCTGACTAGTCGCACGCGCTACACCAACGTCAGCACCGTCACTAACGATAAGCGAGCGCGCTCACCCATACGTTCGCCCAGCCCAACTACAGAATGATGGCTCCTCTAATGCAAATGCACAATAGAACGGCGGGACTGGCGTTGTGGCAGTGGAATTGCAGGGGGTACCGATCTAAACGGGGCTCGCTGCAACAGTACGTTGCCGCAGCGTCAGAACCGCCGGACATCATACTTCTCAAGAGCCGGGCGCCACAGCTGCTCCTATCAGTGGCTACGAGGTCCCAAGGGGCTCGGATGAGACGAAAGTGTGCGCGCTCGTGTCCAGGAGACTCACCTATACCCATAATATCCTCACGTCAGATATCCCTCATCAAATCATCCAGATTGTCCCCACGGACGCGCGACAAAATAGCTTGTACACCTTAAATGTGTACAGTGCACCTCGTGCTCGGGGGGACAATTTTCAATATCTACTCGCGGAACTGATAAAGATGGGCCCACAGTCGTTAGTGTGCGGATACTTTAATGCCGCACATGTGGCTTGGGGGTATCGCAGTAACACACTTAAGGGAACCCGACTTTGGGACCTCACACATAATCACTGACTCACCCTCATAACAGATCATACCCAGCCTAGTCGCCAGGGAACCAGTGCCGAGAGAGACACTTGCCCGGATCTTACATTCACGAGTGAACTCCAGGGTGAGTGGATGAACACTGGCGAGACGCTGGGTAGCGATCATCACATTCTCGTCATCCGCATCATTCTCACAAGTTATAAACGTCCTGAAAAGAAAACTTGCATCACAAATTGGACCAAACTCCGCAAAATTCGCAGAGATCGAGCCACAGGAAATGAAAGCCCCCAAAATTACGCCATTTGGCTCAGTGATTTACGCAAGGATTTAAATAAAACCACTAGCCGCATAACCACTACGACCAAGACCCCTGAGGTTGACCCGCATCTCCTACATCTGTGGAACGCGCGCCGAGGTCTCACGAAACGGTGGAAGCGGCAAAAGCTCAATCGAAAATTGCGCCTCAGAATATCCCAAATCACGATGGCAGCCCAGGAATACGCAGACCAGCTGACCAGTGCTAACTGGCATACCTTTTGCGGTAGGCTAAGTGGTACACTTGGCACCGCGAGAACCTGGGCCATCCTTCGGTCACTAATAGATCCGAGAAACACGAAATCCCATAATACAGGCAGCTGCAAATACTCCTCCACCAGTACGGAGGAGACGGAGACAAGCTCCTAAAGAACCTTGAACAAAGGTACATCTCCCGTGGCCCTCAGCCAAGCTATCCGGACTATCCGTATACAGAAGAAAATGATCAATTGGGCACTGACATAACTCTCCAAGAAATCAAAGCTGCGCTAGCAGAGATTCACAGGAACACGGCACCCGGTGAGGATGGGATACGATACACTCTACTGCGAAATCTTCCGGATGAGGACCTGGAAACGCTCTGCGCAATGTACAATCAGCACTGGCACACCGGCACTCTCCCTCTGGAATGGCGACGTGCCGAAATCACTTTCATGCTCAAGCCCGGGAAACCTCTCTCCATCGAAAATTTACGGCCTATTTCCCTCACATCGTGCATTGGAAAGCTGCTTGAGTATGTAATCCTAAAAAGACTCCAACCTTTCTTGGAGATGCAAAATTTCTTCTCCAACACACAGTTTGGATTTCGCCCCCATTTGTCCACTCATGATGTTCTTCTTCAAATCAAAGAGGATCTCGTTGTTTATTTCTTCTTCGCCTTTCGGGTGAAACTGCGACAATATTTTTTTTTACAACTGATCTGTTCTTCGGGAGGAGAATGCAGCTTTCTATTTCACAATTAATAAGGTGGTTCCGCGACCAACCTGCTTAATGAAAAAGACCTCTCGCTGAAATGTTCATATATAAATAATACCAACTAACAACTAAACAAAGAACTACGCATAGGCAACTTTTACAACTGTAACGCTCATTGTGATCGCAGTTACACGGTGACAATATGCAGTACAAGCGCAGTACCGTTCATACGCTACAAGTTTTGCATTATAACTTCGCACTGTTTTATTGCCGTACATTATAAGCATAGGTTCAAACCCGCCGGATCTGTTTGTCAGAGCGGACGTTCTCGCGGAGCGGGCGAAGCCTCGAGCCGCGGCTGACGTCGGGGGGCATGACGTCAACGGCCAACGCCAGCGCGCGGGCCTAAGATGGCGTCGCGTGGTAAACAAAATTTAAAGAAACAGGAGCAGATGCGCGCCTTGTCTAAAAGGATGACGTCGTGTGAGAACCAAAACATGAATAAAAAGACGCTGGCTTGCGCTCTCAGCTACTACGCCACATTGTTCCTCTTGTAGGTGGCGTCGTGAGCCTTCATACGCAGTGATGCGCATATCGTAAGCAACCAGCGTAGTGGTTGGCGCTGGTTGTTATCCAGTAATCCGCATTGTGTAAATACTTTGCGGAAGAGCTAAAACTCTCTGATATGCTAGTTGACACTAGTAGCAAAAGAAGGCGCTGCGAAGCTGGCCTACTTACTCAAGCACCCAGCAGGATAATCTGAAAACAACGGGGAGCCGGAATGCAGCAATAATGAAACATAGAGCACGGTTGGGCCACAATAAGTATGGGGTGGGGCGTTGAATCTGGAAAGAAGTAATGGTGCAAGCGCGAACGTTCGCAAATGTCATTCTATGCTTAAAATCGGATATCTTGTCGGCGTTGGAAGTTAACCAAACATCGGTTAATCCTGTTGGCTTTGGGAGCCCATGGAAAAAGCACAAATGAGGCAATGCAGGGTGAGACGGGTTGGATCTCTTTTGAAGTCACAGAAGCAGAGAGCAAAATTAGTTTTGAAGAAAGACTCCGAACATGGATGAAAATAAATGGGCGGCTAAAGTGCGCAAGTATCTGTACATGAAAAGCGTGGACACAGAATGGAGGAAGAGGTCAAGGAAGTTGGCAACCAAGTGCAGGATAATTGAAACTGTAAATGGACAGCCAGGAGTCATCAGAAAGAAAATGAGAGAAGCAGAGACAGTGAGCTGGTTGCAAAGAATGGAAGCAGAAAGGACCATACAAATTTACAAGAATGAGAAGAAAGAAATTAGAAGGGAAAATCTTCACAATAACATAAAGGCAGTGCCTTGCTATTTGAGGCTCGAGCCGATTGCTAAAGGACCAAAACATACAGGAGCAAATATTCAGAACTAGAGGAGACAAGTATATGCTGCAGCAAAAATACGGAGAACACTCAGCCCATCCTAATGGAATGCGAAGAACCCAATGAGAACCGTTGGTAACGTACACCTTCCAAAAGCGCTTGTGTTTAATGTGGACGGAAGCATCAACCGGTTAGCAGTCGATATAAGAAGAGTCGTTTAGAGTATTGGTGGGGGAAAAAAAGCAGGGGAGATATTGATATGACCGGATCTCTTACAGTCATAGGTAGCGGTAAAAGGTAGATTTTGTAGGAAAAAAGATATATGGAAATGCATAGAAACATGCTAGAGTAAAAAAACATTTATACCATACCTGAATAAATCAAGCAGGCTACAGATGACTATTCGCCACCGCCCCAGTTCAAAGAAGATGCCATTCAATCATCATCATCATCATCATCATCATGGTGCACAGCTCCATTACCTTGAAGATGCCGTTCCGCTAAGAAGGAAACAGAGCTTTGCGTACGAGTGAAAGCGGTTTTCCTTCTGTGGCAAGCTACAGAAGGAGAGTGTCATCCTGGAAGAAACCCGAGGTATGGCGCCATACCTACAGCCCTGACTCGGGACTTTGCATAATAAAACCACAAATGCAACGCCGGTCAATCGCTCATGATGATCGAGGGCTGCAACTGGGATGCCACCGACCAACCAATCGACGACTACAACAAGTAGCATCCCAACATGCCTTGGGGCAGGCATGTAACTGACATACAACTGAGTTCTAACAACGTGCGGCCAGTTTCCTCAATGTGGGGGCTAACTTATAGATCGCTGAGCGAAGGGCTTCTTACTGAACTTAAATGTGACGATGATGACGACGACAATGATGGGGATGACGATAATACTAATATGTTAGCGAAAAGAACACCTTGCACTCATCGGTGTTCCAGATTGCTGTGGCCCGACTTTTACCACTTCGCTTCGGTCACTACCCCTCTATACAAGCCAAAATGATCGCCAAAGGGTTCTGTTCATTAAGATCACTTGACTTACTTCCTTTTGCTCTTCCTTTACTAAAATTGTTGCTTTTGGTAGTATTTTCACTCTTGGAACAAGTGGATCCTCCTTGCTTTTTGATATATGCACGCACTTATGGATGAAGCAGGTCAGAGCAGCCAAATGAAAAGCATCGCAAAATGGGTATTGCGATCTTTAAGCACACTTGTAAATTAAGCGACCAAATAATTCCTTGACGAAAGCTCCATCGCCTTTCATCCTTAGCGCACGCTTCTCGTCATTCGAACGATTACAGAAGTGGTCGCCACGCGTGATCATCCTCACAGAGGGAGGAGCAAAAGAAGCACGAGCTAGTAGGAAAATGTATCCCCTGCGTTTCTTGCAATTTACAATTTATTAGCGATACAAAACGACCACCTGTCATTTCTTATCTATAATTTGTTTTATTTTAGGTCTTGATCTTAAAATATTTTATCTCAATGGCTTTCTTCTCAGTTCTACATTTATCTCTTGTCTCACCCGCACTCTGACTTGCTAAGTTTTAGTTTGGCAACAATATTCATAAAAACATATGTAAAACTGCCTGCTTCCTGGCCAATCCCACATAGTGGGTACGAGCCATATTATTTGCAAACAAGAACGAGAATTCGCTCCTGTGGGTGTTTCTGATAGCTTAAGAAGTCTAAGAAGAAGAGGAAGAAGAAGAACACCGTGTCCTAGTCGGGTTCATCTCGCTGCCTGCAGTCTCAGCTCTTCTCGCGGAAAAGGCGTCCTACAGGCTCGTGGACTCCCCACTTTTCGTGTCCCAAGTGGGCTAGCCCGCGCCAGGTCCAGCTGGAGGCGTCAGTTAAGGCCGGATATCATTCCGCCCCTGTCAAGGTTCATCAAGTTCGAGGGCCCTGGGTGACCATGCAGGATCCAGCGGTGCCGCGGTCTCGAAGTGCCATCAGTAGCACCACCGACGATGCCGAAAGCACTAACGACGCTCAAAGCGTGCATTTGATGCCCACTGAGGAAGCCATGCAAGACGCATCGAAAGAAAAGGTGACGTTGCCGATGGCTGCGGAGACGGAGTCGTTGAAGACTTGTCCCTTCAACACGCCACGTAGCTGGCGCTTTTCAGGCCACCCCACGGGCACGAACAACGGAAGGTTAGTGATATTAGCTTTTCCTATCGTTCTTATTCATAATATTATATATAAAATTGTGGCAGAATTTTAACAAAAGTAGGAGATAGCTTCCTTGTATAACCTACTGCCAATCCCCATGCCAACCATGAATAGCAAAACTTTATAGGCGCATCACCTGTCACGAACGGTCAATCTCGCTGCCAACCCAATCCTGAATGAAACCTAAACATAGCATATCGCCTTGAGATCACAGCACCCTCTACATTTGAATCTCCGCAGCAACCCCCCACAGTCAATGGTATCCTGGCTGCAACTTCGCAGCAATCAAGTGGCCGTACTCGACGTAGAATAGGAGCGGTCTAGCTATCTATCTATCTATCTATCTATCTATCTATCTAACCATTTTACCGAAAACCTGGGCCTCTGCGTAGTCCAAGGTCGAATAGGTAGCGCGTCGGGTTGCTGTGATGAGGAACCAGAATTCGAAACTAACCGTCCGACCAACTTGGGTCACCAGGTATGTGGCACTGCGCACTTATGTCCCGCTCTTCAACAAATCTCTTTCATGGCGACATACGTCAACATGCTTCTCGGCGCATGCACCCGCACGCCAAGCATTTGGGAGGCCCCGCGCATGCTTAGCGGCGGCCACACTAGATGGCGCTGAGTGTTCGTAGGGGAGCCTGAGAGAGGAGTCCGGCGGCAGCACACGCTTCATACATAAGGCGTTTTTGACGGTGGCAATACGTCGTCTCCCTATATTGCTTCAATGCTAAGCGCATTATACCGTCGAGAGTCATCGTGGGATTGGTTCTGTCGAATTTTTTATTGTGCAATATCGGCGGATGTCCATCCAAGGTAGGCTGAGTATTAAGGCTCCATAACCGTGGTCTCACATTGGCACACCCATTCTGGGGAATCACCCGAGAATGGGCGCATACCAACATGTAGTGCTGAAGTTGTTTATTCTGGCAAATACACAGGTAAGATAACCAGTGACCCGAATTGTCTGCTGGGACAGAGAGCAGCCAGCACATACTAAGTGGGCCACCCTCGTAGGCAACTTGGGTGAAGGCATGGGTATCTGAAAGAGGTTAGATACAGCCATACCACAAAGTTGGTAAAACCCCAAAAATGCTAATCTCATAAAACGAGGAGAAAGTCAACTTGAGCTCGAATGCAGTACACGCCTGATTCAGTGAGCCTTCTTAACGTCTCCATGCCTTACAATAAGATGGTGCATACCGCTCAGGAGTTTGAAGAACGCAAGAACCGCTACGCCGAAGTCGATCGGCACCGCTACGCGGTGAGTCGGTGGAGGCTCATATCGCTGGTAAATGCGAGCGAACAACCGCCAGCGTCGCGCCACCGACACGGACAAATAAAGACACGAACAAT
Source organism: Dermacentor silvarum (assembly GCF_013339745.2). Lineage (NCBI taxonomy): Eukaryota > Metazoa > Arthropoda > Arachnida > Ixodida > Ixodidae > Dermacentor > Dermacentor silvarum. Next base: position 103,525,989 of record NC_051156.1, read on the forward strand.
CATCGTACCACATAGCACATATCGTCACCAATTACAAACGCATCATAAAAAAATTGCTCGGCACATTGACTTCGCCAATAATCTCCAAAGTAAGGATTCGCTGCCTATATTTTATTGTGCGAGATCGCCCAACATCAATCCAATGTGGGCGACGTAGTTAAAGAAAGCTATCGCTTCACAATTATATTAGTAAGATGTTCGGGCGTTTCAGAAAGCTTAGGTTACAATCGTTCGCTGCGAAACGTCGTACAAAAAAATTTCATGGGGTCGCAACATTCCCATGGGGACGGATTACCAGCGAAGGTGCTTAGGCTGCATTCATGGGCTGCACACATTATGAAGTCGTACTTTTTTTTTTATAAGGCACCAAACTACGCCGACACAAGCGCCACCGCGGTCACTGCACCTCCCGTACATCTGCCGCAACCGCTGCTCAGACCGCGCCGGCACCTCTGACGCGTGTTACGTTATAAGCACAAAAGAGCAGGCCACGTGCACAATCCGGTCCAATCATGTCGTCTCCATTCCTGTCGCCGATACGGAGGCAATCTGCCCAGGGTATCCCCCGTTGGAACGGATGCGGAGGATAAACAGCTTCGTTGTGAAAAAAGATTCAGCGGATATTAAAGACCTAATGCATGCATGCAGTGGAGAGAGAGTAAACAAATCTGCGGATTCCACGCACTGTGGGAATCGATGTAAACGAAGCCCAGTAGGCTGTTTGCTTTTATTGACGATAATTAGCGCTGATGTTGGCGCTGAATGTCCAATTTCTTCAGCGTTTAGTTCAATACGAGAGTGGTGAGTCGATGTTAAAGATTACCTTGCGTGCACCACGGCTGTTTGTCTACGTAGTCCACAGAACACACAGGGAGACGTGTTTTCTAGAGGCGTTGTTGTGCGTCATTTATTTATTTATTTATTTTATTTATACAATACCCACAGCACCTTTACAGGCATTACAGTGGGGGGGGGGGGGGGGGGAGGGATACATATCAAGCGGATTCATGCTCGATGATAGTTCATATTCTCTGAGAGCCTTGAGTATTATCATTGCCTCCCATGGCACATTGCATCGGGGCAAAAGTGTTAAATTTTAATTGAATGATAGGACTGTACGTAGTTCAAATAATTATTGTAATTGTATGTATACATTGTGTACATACGTTCGCAGTCTGCACCACGTTTTGCGGCGTAGCGAGGACGCTCCTTTTCTGGTTCGCGTGCTCTTTCTGCATACGTGGCATGCACGCTGTTGAGACGAAAGCTCCAAGCGCTCTCTTCAGGCTATGGCGGATTGTTTACACTATCGCAGCCCAGCACACGACCTCCACAGCCCAGCACCACCATTTTTGTCGCATAGGAACGCACGTACAGCACGTGCCATACGCACAAATAGCGATACGCCGCCGCAGCGGCGCCGGGCGGGATGCCCGGAGGTGACCGCCATCTGGGTAAGTTGCAAGAAATCTCGCCTCGCCCTCAGATGGGCGGCTTCCTCATTCCAGGAATCCGTGGGCTCTCGCTGCCACCCTGGCCCGGTCCACCAAACTTCGCTGGCCATCCAGCCCTGAGCAAGACAGCATGGCATCCCACATTTCTTCCTTGTCCGCTTCTGTCTTGTCTGATCCGACTGTTTTTTCATCTGCCATCATCGGTTCTTGCGGCGGTCCCGCGGGCCCCCAGCACTCCATCACCATGTGGCGCAGGGTGCCCGAGACTCCGCAAAACTTGCAGAGATACGGGAATTGCGTTGGAGATATCCTACGCAATAGGATGCCGTTAACATAGGAGTTCATTGCAGTCATGTTAAGATAACTGTGTCTTCTCTGTTGAGTATCAGGTGATGTAGGGGGTACATTATTCGTTCGAGTCTGTGCGGCTGTAGAATACTGGTGCAATTCTTCAGGATGTCTTGTTGTCTCATCGCCTTTCTGGTCTCCTCTGGCAGGAAAGCCCGACTTGTATGCTCTCGGACTGCGGCGTCGGCCGCTTCGTTCTCCGTCAGGGACAATTTTTTTCGGGGTCCAGACATCGTCGGTCTCTGCAAGATATTCTCCTCTCCGGTTGGGGGTTCCTGTAAGGATTCCCAGGGCTTTCTTCGAGATGTTCCTTTTTTGGTAACTGCGACACGCCGCTTGCGAGTCGCATGATTATCACGGCTGAGTCACGGAGTATACGTGGAAATGGCGAGAGCGATCGCCACTTCTTCCACCGTGTCTGGGTTTCTTGCAGTTACCGTGTCGGCAACTTGTTCCTTGCCCTCGGCGTCTACGGCACTCAGGGCGAAGGCTGAGCGTTTCGGATATTTTACAGCATCCGTATAGCGGGTGTCAGGGTTCTTCAAGTAATTTTTGTGTAGAAATTGGGCTCTCTCTTATCTTCGCTCTTTGTGGGGGATGGGGCGCATATTGCAGAAAATAAGCGCCACCGTCATGGCGTCATGTGATTTGGGATTCGCTGCATCTTTTCCTTCAATTTCTTTTGCCGGCGGCATGTAACCAAGAGGGCGCAGTAGGGTTTGGCCCGTTTGGGTCAGTGTCGCGCGTTCGATTTAATTTACCCTGTGGCCTTCTTATAGTTCTTCCCGCGTATTACGGATTCCCTGTTTATTTAGGCGGGCTGTCGAAGGCTTTCTCGGAAACCCCAATGGCGATCTTGGTTGCTTTTCTGATGAGAGTGTTAAGATTCACGATTTCGGCTTCTTTGAGGTCGAGATAGGGAGTATCATACGTTATTCCACTGGTTACAAGTGCGTGTGACAATTTGCAGAGTGTCTTGCTCCTTTAGGCCGTGCAGCTTGTTGGTGACCCGTTTAATGAGGTGCGTCACTTGCATGAGTGAGGCCTGTAGTTTGGGAAGTGTAGCGGTACCTCGATCCTTCTTTAACATTTTAATCTTCGTCAATTAAGGATGGATGCGCTGCAAATATCTTACTGTTCGACATAGCACAACATCAATCCAGTGTAGGCGAAGTAGCTGAAAAAAAACCTATCGCTTCACAATTAAATTAGGAAGATGTTCAGGCTTGTCAGAAAGAATAGGTTACAATCCATTGCTGCGACAAGTCGTAAAAAGAAAGATTCAGCGACTATTAAAGACAAAGTTATCTACAGAATACATGTAGCTGAGGAAAATGTTATTTGGACACTTCATGGAGCTTCAAAAAGACTGACTGAGCAGCTTCAGCGGCGCGTGTCACTCTGTGGTTAGAATAAGAAGTGCAGTGGGTGATTACACTGCGGCGTCTTCCGCGATGGAAGACGTGGGACGCGGTTCCCTTCATACCTTTATTTCATAAATGATATGTAACTTACAAGCACTTCTAGAACAAGCTCTTTCATGTTAACACAGGCCGGGATCATCTTACAAAGAAAGACGGGCTGTAAGGGGGACAAGGTGACTGTTGTGAATTTGACCGGGTATATCTGATGTGTGGTGTACGCTTTTCTTCGAAGCACCAGATTCATGGTCAGAAATAAACATGAAATTCGCGAGACGTCTACGGCCCTCAGCGGTTTCGTGTAATGGGTCCCGTGATATTAAAAAGCTGAGCTTCTCTAAAGAACGCCATTGTCAATTTGACCTTTATTGATATACGGAGAAGACGCACTTTAGAGCATATTCGTTATATTTCAGCTACGTGGTAATGAAACTCTGTTCCTGGCCTGTTCTTCATTTCAATGCGGTAACAGACGTAAACAAACTACCCAGGAACCTAGATATTTATTACGACGAACAAAAATATGCGATCTTATTTATTTCAGGGAGGTTAGCCTGTCTTTTATAAGAGGAGGAGGTTAGCCAGTCTTAGCGTCGTGAAACGAAATACCTTTATGTGTTTAGCTTGAATGTGGCCAGACTTTCACTCGCGTCTGCTGCTGTTCAGGCGCAGTTATTTTGAATACTGTCGTCGGGTCTGTACGCGATTATAGGTGAGCAGAATGACAGAAAAATCTGATAAAAGGTACTACAGAAAGTTATCTGCCAAGCTTGATAGTAGCAAAGCAGCAGAAGAAATTTGGAAACTCTGAATGGCATCTTGAGAGGGCATTATGGGCATGAAATATATAAATATGTGATACAATCGCTTCAAGGGAGGTCAAACGGCTGTGGAGAGTGAGTCATCCCTTTGAAGGTCCCTCTTTAAGAAGAACTTCGAAAGAACCACAAGGATGCGATTGCTGATCAAGTACAAATCTTGTTAATCGTAGATTATCAGTTCACAGTGAAAGAAATCATTTAGCTAGTGGACAATAATAAAGACTGGGTGACGTGTGAATGTCGGTTTCGTTAAGCAGTCGTTGGCTGCGAAGTTTACGCCTAGGATCCTGACAACCGGAATTTGAAGACCTGAAACTGTGCCTGGATAACACGTGTACATTTGGCTCATGTGATTCATTATTTACGGTCGCAGCACAGTATTTTGGTAGTTCATCAAGCTCCTTACGTGGCACGTGGCCCCATGCGACTATTCTATGTTCCCGGAAATGGAAATTTACTTGAAAAGAACACACTTTCAATCCAGTGAAGACATCAAGCGAAACTAGATGGTCGCCAGAACACACACTTCTCGAGGAGAGTTTCCAGGACTGCCTTTAGAAGGTGGAAGGAATACAGGACTCGGTCTGTGGAAGCAGGAGGGACATGTACACATTTCATGAGCAGCCAGACACGGCTTATACTCGAGGCGACACTTTTTTCTACGGTAGCATAGTTGGATACCTTAATAAGGTCATACCTCGTCGGTCTGACACGATGCTTATTCAGTTGGGCAACGCCAGGCGGACGCCCACCGGAAGATGCAACCAGGTGTCAAATCACACAAAAGAAGAATTGGTGCAGAAGGCAGAGACGATGATTACCAATGTAAGAGAATAGCCGAACTCTTCCAGAAAGCTCTTCATTAAACGAATGACGCAATTGAAGGCGTACACTTGCTGCAGTGAAGATATATATTAGGATAGCGTCTGTTACATAATACGTACAATTCCATAAACAAAGCCGTTAAGCCACACATGTGCAACGATATATATGAGGATTCGTTTATGTGGGTGGTCTCCACCGGTGTCAGCTGGGGCGTGCAAAGCCACTGCCATTCTTCTCTTGGCCAGCAGCCAACGAAGAAGACGACGGCGGTGGTTGGCGTTAGGCCACGAACTCGTGCCACAAATTGGCTGCGCGTGCCTTTGTGTCGTCGACGAAAGTGCGACCGGAAACCACCGACCACCAACCACTGACCACTAAAAAGGGCTAAAGAGCCAAATAAAGCTATTTGCTTTAAAACATGCATGCGTTGTTTGTTTTCTTGAAAGGACTCCTCTCAAGGTTTATCACGGCATACTGACGCGGTGGGTATACATCAATCGTTGAGGATTGAGCTTGCAAACTATTAATCCAATGCACACCGTGAGAACAGCTGGAAACTGAGGCAGAAACGCACGCGTCCTTCTGGAAGGAGCCACTGGGGCGGTGTCCGAGTAACTTAGTTGCCCTTCATGTGCGCAGCGCCTGCAGTACGCAAATAGCCAGCAGCAGAGGAAACAATTCGGGTATTTCCGCGAATCGCCGAGCGCCGCCTCTGGAAATGCTCTGAGCAGCAAGGTAACAACGTAGACAAAATAGAGGGAGTCAAGACGGGAATGCCACTGGTAGAGGCAAAGGGAAAGAGCACCCGGTGCGGGAGCGCAGCTCGCCTCCTCGCGTCATTTATTTCCTTAGTTGCCATCATAGGTCGGCAAAACTTCCGCATAAGTCGACTCACTCAGGCTCAGACCGACTTGCGAGTCTGAGTCCGAGTGAGCAGGGCAGAGTTCTATAGAATTATGGTGAGTCTGAGTCCGAGTGAGACGTAAGCAAAAACATTTTATGAGTGCGTCCGAGTATGTTACGTATTTGCCCCCACCGATGGTTGCCATCTCGTCTAGTGCTAAACAGTTTTTGAAAAGTATTCAGTAAACGCTCCCTAGATGGCACTTTACTACTTGTAGTGTTCAAGCAAAACTTTCGATGGGACCTGGTGATGGGCCTTTCAATCGGCGTCGACTTGCTAATTCGCAGAAGATCGTCAAGCAGCAAACTCGCCAGCGGCACGAGTCCAGTGTCCGCCTCGTCCGGAGTGGCGACCATAGCCGGCAGGCGTTCAACAAATGGATCCAAAGGCTCTGTCTGCTCCTCGCTGCCGCTTCCAAAGCCGAAGAAGAAACACTGGCAAGTCCCGCCATCCAAGCATGCGCTCGATGCGATGCGGGACTTCTCGCCCTGTTCCTCCTTCGGCAGCCCAAGGTCCAGTTGCAGCGGTGGCGCCATGAGTCATGGACCGCGTTCGTCCGGCGGCACTCCGATGTCGAAGGTAAATCGTTCGGTTTGCTAGGTGGAACCTTGTGGGAATTTAAGAGCTGTCACATTGCCATAGCTAAGGAAACGCACCTATGCGCTAATCGGCAGCCTTGCACCTACGTCATTTCCCACACCGGAAGATTTACCGTAAGACCAGCTACATACGGCGTCCCACGCACTGTGGTAATTAGTGTTACATGAGGGAAATTTCGCAGGTCCCGGCTATGTAGCACTGTTCAGAGTTCTGGAAATCGTCGCCAAACAGAAAAAAAAACATGTTTGATGGGGAGTAGCTAGGAGGAGGCACACTGGGCAAGTGCACTCCCCGAAATTTCGGCATACAAGGGTACTTGGCATAAAACGACGTGCGACAACACCCGGCTGCCCAAGCACGCACTCCCCGGCCAAATGTGCCCCCTTCCCCCCGAAAAACGATAGTACGACGGCGTCGGCAATGTCACGACAACTGGTTTGTTATGTTCTGGTGAAGAAATGCCACGACCTGATCGTTACTACCAGGGCGGAACTCTAAGGGACAAAATGTCGCACAGCGTCTCAAAGAACTAGCGCTAGCTCTACCATTGAGAAAGGAATGTATGGAATGTAGCTAACGTTTTTCTGCGCAACTTCAGCACCAAATTTGATGAGGTTTGTTGCGTATAAAGGAAAAAGTTAAAAGCTAGTGACAACAGGTAACAAAAATTTGATTTAGGCCGCAAATTTTTTTATAATTGTTGAAAATCGCAATTTCTGAGAAAGCGAAACTATCAAGTTTACAGCTCTCTAATTCAACAACACAGAATTATATCACAGTTTGCTGTAAATTAATCTAATAGTGCATCTAAAGGGCACAAAATTGGTGTATTGCACATGGCTGTCAAATATACCGCTAATATGTGTCTAGGACTTTTGCAATGCCCTTGTAAACAACGTAACGAATTCCCGTAAGATACAAATGAAATATCAAATTTCTCTGCTTTGAATGCTAAAACATATGCATCTGAAAGAACTGCGATATCTGTTTTTGATGCAGAACTTCGTACTTGTAAACTTCAGCTGCTTCTGTCCCAAACTCGGGAATGAGTTGAAGTTATCGTCGATTCGCGTATATCGGTGCAGAGATCACAGCCTTTCCCACTTTTCGAAGACGGAGGGGCCTTTTACTGCGCGTTCCTGCTTATCTGTCATACCGTAGGATTTAGTGAATGGTAATACTTATTCTATTGGCAAGTCAAAACTCTCATTTATATTTATCAGACACGCTATCACAATAAAATCGCAGCCATTCCACTCTGTGAGTATGGGCTACCAGCGAAGCTGTAAGAGAACTGCAAAAAGATCACTGCACGAGTAACTATGAAAATGAACGCTTATTGACAACGCACAACTTGGCGAAAGCGCGCAATCGCTACCAGTACCGGCTCGGCCTGTCGAGGTGTCCATATTGAAACACGCCAAGGGTCTCAAGACGCTGGCATAAGGGCCGCTCTATGCCGCTTGTTGATTCATGCGTCTGTGGCATAATGGTTTTCTGTGCTAGAGGTCCTGTGTTCGAATCCTGCCGACGGATTATTTTCGTAATGTTAATGTAACTATTCATTACACTGTACTTTGTTGAAAGTTGGAGGACGCTTAAGCTTCGCCTTTAAGAGTAGAACGCGATAGCGTTATCGGGACCCATTCGCATCGCGTCGTTCGCATACGGCAAGTAGGCTTCATTTACTGTAACACTGAACGTGGGAAAGCCACCTTACAAAGACCAAGCTTACACCGATCCCCTTAAAGTCGGCTTAACTTTTAAACTGAAATGCATTGCTGGAAAGACGTTTTTTCATGAGCAATATAAGTGGCGTCTTATATTAAAATATGAAGGCCCTAGCAAGGAGGTTGTAAAAAAATCAACCTCCTAGGGCCCTAGCACCTTTTTATTGCGATAGCAATTATATGGAGACTGCAAAGCGGATTTCTGCCGTCGGCGTCGCCGTCGCCGTTGCCGTGAGGTTCCGTATGACGTCAACGGCGATGAAACCGTCGCCGCGCTCCGGACGCTGTAGGTGCGAGTGAAAAGGTGCGAGGGACGCGCGCTTTCACGGGGAGCAAACGCACGTCGGAGAGCAAACGCGCGTTCTGCGCCGTGCTCCCTGAAGGGCTGCGCATCTTTCCTCCGTTACAATCACCATATATAGAGAGCAAACGCGACATCTTCCGTGGCGCGAAATGCCGTGGGGGGACGGGAGGGGAGGCGACGTTTAGCTGCGGCACCAAATGTGTATTTATTAAAAACGTTGCGAGGCGAGAGGGCAGGTAAGATTTCCGACGCTGCTCGACGAGTGTCCCATTCTGATCTCGTCGAAAACCTTCGAGCCACCCCAGAGAGATCGGCAACAATCACCAACGCCACACGCGTTCGGTGCGAACGCGGATAAAACGCCGACGGCGTCGACAACAGTTCTGCGCGTTCCTGGTGCTGCTGCATGTCCAAGTTTATACAGCTGATAAACCTACTATCCTTACTCCGTATAGCTCTCTACTAATTTGCTAACGCAATTGATGCTTCGCCTTTCGGGTGAAACTGCGACAATTGTTCTTATTATTTTATTAATTGTTTGCTATTGCCCCGACGCGCGCAGGTCTGGTAGAAATGCTGGAAAAAGGGGTTTGTGTTTAAGTTTACTCGTAGCAGACATAGATTTTCTCGTACATTCAAATTACTATCCGGCGCCGATCGGTAAACAATCCGACAGCGAATCCGACGCCGAATGGTAAAGTCGTACTTTACCATTTTTCTGACGGATTTCGCTTTCAGAAATTCAATTTTTGTTCGCCAAAACCTTGCACCACGTGGAGGGCCTGCGTGGTCGATGTGGTTGGATGATTTTCTCCGCCACCCGTGATCACACGCCGGTTGCTGACACTGGATTTTCTGCGACGCGGGGCCCTAAACGCTATTGCGTTAAAATGACGATTTTTACGAAGTCGAAGAGACGCTTAAAGACCGAATGACGAATTCAGGCAAATCCATGTGCTTCCAATATTTCTCATGCTGCCTGAACCACACCGATTGCAACTCCGGTAGACACCGGTACCACAGTTCCCTCTAGTAATTATTGTATGAAACTTTATGTATAGGGTGGTTTCTTAGCTTTCCTCTTGCTACGCCAGGTGTCAGCACATGTCTTACTAGTTTGCTGTGCATCCTCATAAAGGATGCGGAAGTTATGAGGCGCGGAGATTGAAAAATCTATGGGAGGGTAGGCTTATATAGCAACGCTGCAAGAATGGATTACCGCAAGCCTGTTTTGCAATGCACAACTATGGGTGTCATCGTTTCCAGCGTGCTAGGCAGCCGCCGGCGAAGTTGGATACGTCACCCCGGCGACGCCGCACGGTTGCCGAAAATCTGCCCCCTGTATAGTTCGGCCCTTTGAGCGTGGCTCGCGGCATCGCTGCCATCACATACTGCCGCAGCGAATACGTTCAAGTGCACGGCGAGCGAGCGCTTTTACAGCGAAGCTGTTAGCCTCTATAGTCGGGTACAACTTCAGAAGGCAGCGGCATTTGCGCCCTCAAAGGCGGATGCATACGAGCCTCCACCAATGGGCGCGCACTAAAGACTTGCGTCATGAGCCGGACGGCTGGTGTCCCCGCCGACGGAGAGCATGGCAGCCCGCGCTTCAAGCCGGAGCGAGTCGCGTCAGCGGGACTATTTCTTTAGTCGCGGAGGAAATCGGCTGCTGCGCTTTGGTCATCTGGGCGGGGCCTCTCCTGTCTTCTTAAGTTGTACCCGACTATAGTTGGTCGGGATTTTTCGTCTGCTCTTGCTCATCTAAAAACAGTACCGCCACCTCGAGGCCGCGGCCACGCGGACAGACCACAAACGACGGCTGTAAAAGAGGGCGTATAGGCTGACGACACTAGACAGAGCTCACCTGCAGTTGGCGGCGTGTGGACTGACGTCAATCGGTGCAACAAAAAGGCAGATTGCGGGGGCCTTTTCAAGGAGAAGTAGCCTAACAACGCATTTCAGTGTCGTTGCGGCTGCGCTATGGGTGGGCCACATATACGTAGGTCTGCCGAAGAGCAGCGTGGGCACTAACAGCGGACAGAGGGAAAAGAAACAGCAGTAGCAACCAGCAACGCGGTACAGATCGTGCCTAGATTCGGTCTTGGCTGCAAACGTGTCCAAAGTGGTCGCCGAACCCATCGCCGTGCATTACAGCGACCACAAGGTCATTGTTGCAACAATCACCAAATAAAAGTATTACATCAGCAGTTTGTATTTGTCTAACGTCGCTTGTGGTGGTGGCACTTATCGAACATCGTCTAATGTCGGATGTGGTGGCGGTGCTTGTCTAACTTCGGTTGTGCTTGTCTAACGTCGGCAACAGCTTCACTGTACACTCACTTTCAGAGCGTGGAATAGAAAAGTATTTTACAGCGAAGCTGTTAAGGGCTCACCTTTCGATCGTCGCGTCCGGCAATAGAAAAAAACTCTCATTAGCCGTATGCTAAATGCGAGAGTGAAAGCGAGAGGGGGCGAGAGACGCGCGCTTTCACGGGGAGCAAACGCACGGCGGAGAGCAAACGCGACTTCTCAATGGAAGGGGAGTGGTGTGAACAGTGAAGGGAACAGTGAAGCTGTTCCAGGAGATCGCGTGGGAGATCGAACTTGGGAAATCGCGTCCGGCAACGGAAGATGTAGATCAACAATTTCAGATGCGTCGGAATGGCGGCGATTTGAAACTACGGGATCGTAAAACGGTTTCAGACGCTGTTATAGGCTAGGTTCCAGGATATCGCGTCCGTTAACAGACCGGAAGTAGACGCGTCGTGCCACTTTGTGGCGTCGTACGTGTCGTACGGAAACGTCGGAATGGCGGCGTTTCTAAACTTTGTAGGGTGCCTCGATGCCCAGCGCCGCCGTCCAGGGTGGAGACAACCCCGCTGGCGCCGCCATATTGTGTCACACGAGCTGAGACTCAGCTACGCTTGCGTTCATAAAGTGTTACTCGCGGCGCGCTTCCAAGTGCTTTGCCTTGATGAGGATTTTTTTATCGGTGTCCCATCTGCATATCTTTATAACCAATAGCCGTTAACTCGTCGAAGGTCGAAGACGTAAATGTATGGCGCCGGGAACATGCCCCAAGTTGCCCAATTCAATCACATTTAATATGCCGTGTGTATGTTTAAAATACGCACTATTTTTTTTTGCGCTTCGATGCTTGGTATATAAGGTTTGCGACCCCCTGTGTGTGGAAGTTTTTCTTTTTCGCTGTTGTATTTTGGTTTACACGTCACGCCTCCTTTACCGTAGCCAGCCACTCGCACACGGCGGTTAGTTTCCCTTGCGTTGCGCGTGCTCTTCGCGTTCGTTGCAATTATTTGACGATATCTACGCGCAATTTTTCCTTTTTTGCCCACAAAACTGTGTGCTGACAGGATTAAGCTGGTGTAAAAATAACTGCGATGTGAAAATAAGGCTTAGTTAGTGCTGTAGAGAAAAATGTAACGTAACTTGTCTGTGTCAATCTTGCGTAGTACACACAAGAAATCAAACGACGCACAAAATACATTTACTTATAATGTCTAGTACAATCAATCATGAAAGAGATATGTACATGAAAAATTATATGTACTGTGTGGCGCCTGAAGGTTATGTTGAAAGTCGAGATAACAAAATTAATTCGCAAGGTAGGCTCGACACACAATTCGGGATAGAGAGAGTTTTTTTTTTTATTTATTCATTACATGGGGGAGTGGGGGGGGGGGTTCAAGTGAGTACATCAACCTTATTACACACAATATAAATCGAAAACAAGAATGCAAACAAGAAAACGCAACCGCGGGTAATATTAATCAAGATATCCAGCCAGAATACATACATCAGCTACCATCGAATACGTCGCATCAGCCAAACACATCGATGGCGAGTACAGAACATTTCATAAGTAACCATTAGAACACTGATAACTACATTGAAAAAATAAACAACACTGCATACATATCACGTACAAAAACCGTAAATGAAACTAATACAGTCAAATACAGATTAGCAATGTCTTTCACTTCGATATAGTCCATGATGATGTAGGGCTGTTGACTTTAACAGACGGCGCCCATCCTGTCGATTTCCCTCGTACTGGTCCTCTTCAAAGTGTTTCTAAGTACAGGTAAAACAACAAAAGTGATTATTGATATGAAAAGTTGCCTTGTAAACACAGAGAACCCATTACAGTGCTTAAAAATAAATTTTAGCAGAAGCAATGCTGTATTACCTCGCTTCACACGTTTCGAAGAAATGCACAGGCTACAACAGACACCATGCCAGAAAGCGCCGAAACATTTTGGTCCCATGATGCCCCTTAACTCTACTACACCTGGGCATACCGTGCACAGGCATTTAAAGACCGTCACAGTACCCACTACGATCGGGAATGAGCACGAATGACCATGGGCTTACGATCACCACGCTACAAATATGTACAAGTCTAAAAAATCAGCTATGTAACGTAACACCCTGAGGTCCGCAAGATATCTCCTGAGAAATCAGAGAAAATCACAATGTTTCGCTTACCACGTACAAAACAGCCGCTCTCCCCAGACGAAGCACTGCGTTCTTTAGTCCCAAATAACCAGTACCGAAAAAAGAAAAAAAAAAGAAACAAGAGACACACACGATGTGTGCTTCCCGTGAAAAAGGAAAATAGGTAGCTTACGTGACGATTCGTAGCTAATGTAAGACTATTTCGCGGCTAAGCATCTTCGTCAGTCCTTAAAATAAGGGTACAGACTGCGCCCATCAAAACGAAAAAAGCCTATGCGACGCGCGCTCGCAAACCATACGCTACTCAGACAGCATCGGTGCAGTGCTTACTTAGTTCGTGAGCGAACGTAGGTACGTGAGCGAGGATCAGAGAATACTTTCTTATTTAAATGAAAAACACGGTGCGGTAGTCTAAACATTCTTGACACTTACCTCGCAAATGCAGGAGTTATCCGTTGCCTTCCAGTGATCGCGCTTTACTTGGGCTTCCCATCTCTTCTGTCGCTCTGGGTCCCGGGGGAAGCGAAAACAACGCAGTCCTTTACGCGTCGATCCGGCGCACTTGGGAACACAACAGCCCGTCATGTCGACACGATGCACTTGATAGCTTGTCAGTCATGCGGCTGAACACTGTCTAGCAAGTAGAAGCGTCCGCGAAGCATCCGCGCGCACTGTGCCTCGAACTCAGCACCGGCACCAAGCAATCGCAACGGCTCGCTGTGACACAATATGGCGTCGCAGCGAGAAAGCGGCGGCGCGGGGGCGGTCAAAGGTTGGCACCACCCTGAACGGCGGCGCTGGCATCGAGGCACCCTAAAACTTTGGGATGTGACGCGCCTCCTTGTGGCGTCGTATGATAAAAAAGTAGCAACACTCTCCTCCTCCACCTTCCCTCCTCCTCGATTCTCCTCTCTTGCGCGCTCGCTCCTCGACCGTGGCGCCGCCTACACCGCTCGAGCGTAGCAGACGACCTTTCGCAGAGTGAATGCGCGCTTAGCAAGGCGGTGCGTTTGAGCGTTTGCGTTTGCTTTATAGCTTCGAGTAACTTCGTGTACAGCATAGAATTTCTGTAAGGAGGGTTATATAAATTCAGTGACGGCAGGTTTTCGTTTATTCCTGTTTTGAAAACTTCTTTTAAGTACCTAAACGAGCGCCAACGCCGTACCATGACGATCCCGAATGTATCGCGTGCGCTACAATTAGGTACGTAACATTTGTCAAGCGCGTGTCGCAAGATATTGTTGCGAATTGGTGTAAATAATAAGTTTGTGATCGAATGTCAACATCTTGGCCTCCAGCAAGCCCTCGGTAACCTAAATAATCCGCACCGTCCATACCATGTGAATTCGCGACGCGTATCAGATGACGTAAAAAGGCTGATAGATGACACAAACAATCGCTGCTCTGAAGGTTCGATGGGGCATTACAAGCTACAAAGCTGCCTACATGCGTGCTTGCCAATCTTATAAGCACGCGCCAAGGCTCGGGGTGGGCGCTGGTCCTATTATGTTTCTAGTGCCTCATACTCGACAGAATTTTGCGCGGTCGGTCATCCAGTCGGGACTCTGCGTACATAGAAAATGAAATCACTTTTTTTAGCATTCGCTCGCGAAGCGGGAAGGCGGTAACAGCGCTTCACTCAGTCTCAAACTAGAGCATAGTGAGCTTACGTTCAGTAAATTATTTTTTCAGGTTTGTGACTTGTCACGTTAGCTCGTCCGTTCACGAAGTGACGTACTTGTCGCGAACAGAGTTGCATTAAGCTGCATGCTTTGGGAACGGTTGCGAGCGGGTGACCGCACGTTTTCTTTGCGAGTGCTCCACCGCCGCTTCTTAAAATTCACACACTTTAAAGCTCACGCGAATTAGCATGTATGTACGTCTCAAAGACCTTTGATGCTGTCATTTGGCGACGAACGCACCCTGTAACTCGATTTTGGTAGAGTACGCACGTTTTTCATCGGTGCCTTTGTATCGCTTATCAACCGCGCTACCGCCAACGACAAACACGAACGAAAGAGGCAAACAAAGCTGTTCGCTGTAAAGAGGGCTATTAAGTAACCACAATTACGATAAAGAGTTGCTTTCCTAAGATGACTTTTTACACTCGACCCTTTAATTTTATCAAAAGGACTGCGCAGAATCTTAAAAAATGTGGTTGATCCCTCTTATATAGGAATCGGTATAGAACACGAAAGTGAAACGTGTGTTCACAGAAGTAGTGTAATGTTTATTGCACATTGATATATAATGTCTATTGGTGTTTTGTGGCTAAAGCGCCCTTAGGCGTTGATGCACCCACGCTGACGCCTGGTGGCACGTCTCCTCCATCACGACTACCAACGTCGATGACCATGAGCAACCGTCGTGCATATGGAAGCTGCACTACGCTGCACACGCTAGCACAACGCGAAAGACGAAGCACGTAACTGACACACTAATACAACGCGCAAGACAAAGCACGTAACTGAATCGTCACCGAGTCAAATCAGCGCGTACAGCGCGTCGTAATTGCAGCCTCCGCGATCAACTTCAGAAACATTTTCAGAGCTAATTGCGGAGGCCACGCTCCGCTGTGCTGAGTACGGCGAACGCCACCTAAGTGGCATTGGTAGTGCTTCTTGATGCCAGCGTCCCTTCGAATGCTGGCATCGAGACGTCGTAGTGCTGAGACCACCGAAGCGTTCACTGTCGGTGCGCGTTAGTGTCATAATGCAGTACTTCTCTTTTCTGCTCGTAGGCGGCGGCACCACCCCGAGCAAGAGCGCGGGTACACGGAGGAGTGTTAGATATATAAGGCGCGTCTGTGTAGGTCTCTGCAAATGCGTTTGTGGCGCAATGGGTTAAACGCTCGGCGATCTATCGTCGCGGACCGAGAGGTCGTGGGTTCGATTTCCAAATTTTGCATGTTTGTGGTACTTTTTTCTTCTGGTTTCTTTCTTTGTATTATGTTCTGTGACGTATTTCCGTGACGGAAATACGTCAGTGAAGTCTTGGTGGACCCCGGCATAAAACACTTTCGTGTTAAAAAAAAGTTCCGGAATCAAGTTTCGGAATTACGTTCTCGCACGCAGCCTCGCGTGCCCGCGAATGCAAGCCTGTAGGCGTACAAAACGATTAAGCGCGCCGACTACACGTCCAAATACAACAAAGTACACGTACTCGCAAATTACCTCGCATAGTCGTGTGGAGAGTGTTGGTCTGAAGTTCTTCCTGCCAATTCGATGAATCCACGTCTTTCTTCTTAACCCGTCGCGCTTACCGGACGGTATCGAGAAGAGTCGCTTGCCTTTGCTAGAAGTATTTTGGCATCCAAAGGCGCAGCAAGCCATGGTTATGGAAAATGCCTTGAAGCGACGTCGCACTTGCCACAAAACTTAGTTTAACGCATTCTCAAACTTAAACAACAAGGAAGAGCAACGGTACCAACGTGCGCTCCTCGCCAGTCGGTAGACGCTTATCAAGCGAAAATGGCGACGGAGCGCGATCGTAAACAAACGCAGCCAGCGTCCGGCGGCTCGGCGGTCCACGTGATGTCATTAGGCCAATACCAACGCGGCGTCGGCCTCGGACAGGGTGTGCGAGGAGGCGGCGGCATTCTTCAAAGCGTGACGCTACTTTTTTATATAGGGGCTTTATCAGAATGGCGGCGTTCCTGCCACCTTATGGCGTCGTATGAAAACGTCGGCATGGTGGCGTTTTTAAACTTCAGGATCGTAAAACAATATCAGACGCGTCGCGCCACCTTGTGACGTCGTATGAAAACGTCGGGATGGCGGCGTTTTTAAACTTCGGGATCATAAAGAACCTGTAGACCACATCGCGTTTTTCGCAGGAACCTATGTTTGCTTCTTCATTACGTGACGTAACTTACCCTGGCGGCCACGTGCACACGAGCCGTCCATGTGGCCCCGATCCCGCAAACTAGGAAAGTTTCACCGTAGTACATTCTAGTACACTGTAACCGTAGTAACGGTCAATCACCACATACACAGCTTCGCAGGTCATCCACCTTCACTGAGTGGAATGGCATTGATTTTTTTTTTTTTTTTTGACGGCGAAGACGGCAAACTCAGCACGTGTTCTTAAGTGCACCCGAACTGTTGGCCAGCATGCTGCCGGTAAGCCATGCTAGCGGGTGATGCACTCTAGCCTATAGCGGCTCTGGCGGGAGATAAAGGACGCGTGTTCTGTTCCCGCGTAACGGCGCGCGTCCGCGTGACTGTATCCGCTGCTCAATTTAGACGTCCGCTGGAACTAAACCAACGTAGCAGGTTTAAATCTTCACATTCGTGACTGGAGAAGCAAGGTTTGCCGAGCGCATATTAAACAGTGTAATGATGATGATGATAAAAATGTATTGTAGGATGGCTCGAAGGCCTATTATGTGGAATAGGAAGGGGAGAGGGAAGGGGAAATTAGAGCCGTCCTAGAAGCTGAGTGTCCTTGGCGAAACCCAAGAGCGAGTCCAGAATGGCCCTGTCGGAATCCGCCAATTCAGTTGCCGGCCTAATCCACTCCTCGTAGGACGACACTTGCACCGCCCTCAGGTGGTGGTCCCGCTGCTTAGCGTAGCACTCGCACTCCCAAAACAAATCGGCTGTGGATGGTCGCGTGGCCACGCCGCAGTCAGGGCACCTGTGCGGCTCCTGGGGTGCTTCTTCGTCCTCAGAGGCTGTCGAGGGGTCAGGTTCCTGCGACGGAAGGGAGTCAGGAGAAGGGAAAGGAGGGCGTCTCTCCCAGTGTGGCCGGAACTGCCGCCACCGCTCCAGCACGTCCGGTGTGAGGACGAAGCCGGAACGGAGCCTATGCAGCAGCACCTGCCCCGACCTGGGAAGACCCACGGGAAGTGGGTTTGGGTCTGGCGAGACACTGTAATAAAAAAGCGCATATCAAAACGTTTTCACTAGCTGGAGTTCTGATAAATTTTTGCTCATCCTCCCGCCATTCAAATTATACATAGAAGTCGCCAGAAAATGCGCAAGAAATCTATATGAATAATTAGGCACGAACGACAGCTACTTAAACACAGACGTCAAATGTGCGTTGGACTCAATAACCCACCCCAATCTATTTCTCAAGAACCGTGTACGCTTTCTAAGAACGCGGTTTCTTTGGCCAAGCAAGCGACAAAGCGCACACACTCAAACCTACGCGCCGATTATCGCGGAACGCCAGCCAGCTTAAGTATCTAATGGAAAAAGCACTGTGTCTAAAAGTAAAAACATGTGATCTTGTAGGCAATAAAATGTATACGAAGAAGTCATCCGAATTAAAGTGGCTTCATTTGCTAATTAATTTGTCATGCTAATTGTCAATGTTTTGTATGTAAACTAAATATTGTATTAATTGTTATCGTTATATTGTAAGACAACTATGTACATGCCCTTCTGTTATGATCCCTGATGGGATCGACAGTATTAATAAATATTAATAAATAAATTTGATGGAGCTACTTTTCAACACAGTTATCAAGAGGCACCGGTATGGTTGGCAGATGTGTGGGACATTGAAGTGGCCGTAATACGCACTTATAATACGGAGTTATATCTACACCTCTTTAGTTTTCTTTTATGGGTGCCTATATAGCCTTGGACATTTTATCACCAATCTTAAGTAAAGAATGTGGCCCCAGCAGCTTAAGAACCGACGCCTCGAGCGCGCCAGAACTTTGAACAAAAAGCCGAGCTTTGGAGGAACCACTATCGTGAAAATACATCTTAGATGAGCGTTTTGAACGAAAATTTTCCTCTCCCCACGCGCAGGTCTCTACATGGAAAACACTACCGCGCCCCATCAAGGCGAGCGTCGCAGTGGTGCTAGTCGTGATTGTCATGGGTGCTGTGATGCTGATCTGGCTCGTGGCGTCCGACCGAAGCCGCAAAGTTGTGAGCGACGGCTGCCGAAGCGAGGAATGCTACCAGTACGCGAAGCGACTCCGCGAGTCGCTCAACGAGTCCGTGGACCCGTGCGCCGACTTCACGCGCTACGTGTGCGACGGATGGCGCCGAAAGCACGAGTTCTCAGTGGCTGAGGAAGCCTTTTTGTCGACCTTCGACAAGATGTCGAGGTTCGTGCGGGGCCTCGAAGTGCAGCCGCGCGGACAGAGCGCCCTCCAACGGGCGGCAGCGTTCTACCGCAGCTGCGTGGGCGTGCTTCGAGGTGAGCGGGACGAGATGCCGCGAGTCAAGCGTGCCTTAGCCGCTGCAGGCATCACTTGGCCATATAAGCCCGAGGCTACGCCGGACCTTCTGCACACGCTGCTTTACGTCCACCTGCAGCTTCACTGGAGCGTGCTCTTCAGCGTCAACGTCAGTAGCAGCGCGAGCGAACGTTCCGTCACGCTGAGCCTGATACCGTCCGTAGAAATGGCACCCTTTAAGAAACGTCTGGAACTGATTAAAGAACCGCACAAAGCAAGAGAATATTTCTACACCCTGGTATCGGCATTCGGCGCGAACGCGAAACAGGGCAGAAAACTCGTGACCTTCAAGAAGACTAGCGAAATCGAAACCATAGCGTTCGGTGCTCTTTCAACTGGTCTCTTAAACAGCAGCACCACGCTGAAGGCACTGAGCGCGAGTTCATTGCTCCAAATGGTTCCGAATCTTACGCAAGCCCGTTGGGAAGCCACACTCAGTTCTCTGGGCATAGCTAGAAAGTCTTGCTCGCGACGACCAACCCCACATACGTGACGCAATTATTTGCCTTGTGGAGTTACCTGGGAGAATCGCGGCTCCACCTGTTCCTGTCCTGGTACACCATCCAGATTGCGGCACTCTACACCAACCGGCTACTAGTCGAAAATTTTTACGGGAGCCAGAAGACCGCGATCCTGCGACACGGTGCGTTCTGCTTCAGCAAAGCCTACCTGCTGTCGGGAAGCACGGTGTTCAGCTCGTCCGTAAGATACGTGCTCGTCGGTGACACTCGGGTCCAGGCCGAGCAGCTGCTGTGGAGCGTTCGGGACGCTTTCTCGCGCAGTCTGCAGAGCTGGCCGTACAACGACAACGACAGCATCGCGAAGCTGCTGGCCCTCAGTGAACGAGACTTCGCCGCCAGCGCACTAGCTGTTTTCGACGAAAACAACGCCGCCGAAGAGGCCGAATCCCAGGACAGCAACGACACAGACACGACATCGTCTCTCGTCGACGACTGGATCACGGCGGCCGTTCCGTACAGAGCCGACATATCGCGCATCGCCTCGATGGCTATCGAGAGGCTGGCTTTCACGGCTCTAACGGCCGACGGGAGAGTCATGCTGATGCCGTACGCTTTTTCGTTCCCCTTCTTCGACTTGCGTGGCACTCCAGCTATGAACTACGCGGGCGTCGGTTTCCACTTGGCCAACGCACTCAGCCACTTGACCCTCATCCCCTACATAGGCAGCTTAGATGGCCCCCTCTATCAATTCTACAACTGCACCGGCGTCTCGTACCAAACCGTCATCACCAGTCCAAGGCGGCTCTTCGGCGCCTTCTCCGCGTTCGCCACGCAGCCGTTGTTTGACGCTTTTGCCAACGCGTCGGCAAATCTAGGTACCAGCGCCACTCTGCCGGGACTGCCCGCCCTGTCTAGCTCTCAGCTCTTTTTTGTGTCCCTCTGTTACGCCAAATGTCACGGCAGCTGGACTGGAGGGCTCTCGGAGCCCGAGTGCGGGGACTTCCTGCCGCAAGTTGAGGCGTTCTCGAAAGCCTTCTCCTGTCCGGTCGGCTCGCCCATGAAGCCGGTCAAGAAGTGCGAACTTTGAGCTCAGGCTTAATGGGACTCCCGCAACGTCGTCTCGAACTCAACGTGGCTAATGGCTTTGTTCTTTTTTCCGGTTTCATGCCTGTCAGTTCTCTCAACATTTACGCGACTTGCCATTACTTAACTGAGCTCAAATAACTTCGCCCGTGTCGCAAATATCCGCAGGGACACTTTAGAGAAAGCTCATATACGACGTAACAAGACGATAATCTGCCTTTGTTTGCGTCAGTTAGCGCGATAATGCACTGATTTTTGGCCAGGCTTTATCGCTCTTCCTACTGTAATAAATAACACAGGAACACGCCAAGATTGACCAAAATCTTTAATGTACTCTTCCGCGCGTCATATGAGAACGAAGTGCTCGCTGTTATTTCGCAAGCGTGATGCTCGTTCAACGTTTGTTGCCTTGGCAGGCTTGAGAGTTGATGAAGGGGCGAGAACACTCTAGTGATCTAGCTAAAGGGCGCACTAGGGAACGCCTGGATTGGTGCCTCTTACCAGCGTCCCTGCTTGTTTATTTTGTGTTTGCTGCAGTCAAGACACTGCAACTTGCCGCTTTGCAAATGACACGATGTTATTTTGAGTCTCGCATTGCTTTTTTAGTTGATCTGTTGCATTCATTATGTTTGATGTGCTTATTGCACGGAATATTTTCGGTCCGTACTTTAAAATGCATTCGTGTAGTGCATTGCGGGCGTCATTCCGCGTCAAGTTTTCTGTGTTGTGGGTGAGATACATAAAAGTATGCTGTGTAACTTTTGCTTTGTAAG
>NC_051156.1:103547490-103606903 GCF_013339745.2 Dermacentor silvarum
GTGCAATTCAAACTAGCGAATGCAACCACGTGTTCAAACGAATAAATCCCAAAAAATCGTTCGCGACAACCTTTAGGTGGGTTTGCCTTCGATGGTGACCCCGCGAAAGCGGACCACGCACGTATCTCCATTTGCGTAAATAAAAACGGAAGCAAACCGTGGAGAAAAACATTCGAAGTGCGCGGTTAAACACGCTCCGAAACGCCCAGGAAGCGAGAGCTGAAGCGAGAAGCAACGGAAAAGGCCCTGATAAAGGCGAGCTGCGTCCACTAACCAAGCTACATAGCTAAAGGAATTAACCATATATGTACGTCATCCGCTTTAACATGGGTGCGTACCGAATTTACAATTGAGGCGCTAAAGAACGGACGCGGAGTGTTGAGTCGAACTCGAAGTAGTCGATGATCGCTGTGACTGCGAGTTGCGCGCGCCGAAATAAACACTGAAAAACTCTTTACTTGTACACGTACATTACGCTCTGCCCCTTTCCTGAAGCGGATAGACGGAAGAAGCTCCAGGTCCGTGATTTTTGCGGAAAAACCGCGCCTCCAAAATACACACCGAAGGACAGGGCTCCTGTTGGCCTATGCTGTTTCGCTGCGGAAAGCTCTCTTGCAGGATAATCAGTTGCGCCAAGGCTTGCTTGGGGGCCGCTAGGTGGCGGTTTCCCAAACAAGGTGCACTCTCACGAGTGAGCCGACGGGAGCGGACGTGTCGAGTCGAGGTGCCATTTCAGCGCAGCAGGAGCAGCGTGCCAAAGAGATAAGTTTGTTATTTTATATTTCACTTTTTGGTTTTTTAGAAGGGTTAGCTTAGCCAACAATCTTTATAAATTATTTTATGCTTTCTCACTTTCTTGGTCTTCTCGCTTAGATAAAAGTAGGTAAAGAAATTTTTTTTCTTTTCCACATCTTACGCCTTGTTAGTACGAGATGATGGTTGGTACTAGGGGGAACCCACGCGTGCGTTGTTCTGAGTGCGAGCGTTCCTACGCGCTGGAAGAAACGCGGTTTAAATCAGCACGCGAAGCGAATGGTGCAGATTTTATCTGTAGGATGTGTGTGCTAGGGTCGCGGCTAGACCGCCTAGAGCAAGACAAGGATAAGTTAGCTAGCGGGTTGGAAAGCTAGAAAAGGAACTTCAAATCGAGCAGAAGCAGAGGAAGGAGGCAGAAGAAAAGCTAGCTAACGCAGAAATCCAGCTGAGCGCCACCATTCTGCAAAGCAATGATGAACGCATCGAGGCGAGCACCGCGAACGGAGCTGGCTCCGATGCGAGTGCAGAGACAGCCGAACCCGCCACGCCGGGCAAGCAGTGGCGGAAACGTCAGTGATAATCACGAAGGGGATACCACTGACGCGGCCGGGGAAGAAAACAAAGCCAAGGGCAAGAATAAGAAAGGAGGGGAGGGCATTGTGACTTCGGGGGCAGCTTTCGGCGGTGAGGGGGAAGGAAAGCGTCGAGTTGTCTTTGTTGGGGATTTCCAACATGCGTAAAGTAGAACCGGCGATAGCAGAGAGGGTAGGGGCAGACGAACGAGTCCAGGTTAGCGCGCTTCCGGGAAAGCCGATTAGAGAGGTGATCGCGAAGGCCAAGGAACGCATGTGGGACACAATGGAGGAGAGACACCTAGTGGTGATAATGGGCGGAGTGATTGACGTACTGAACGGACGAGGAGCAGGAATCACAAAGCAAATAGCCAAAGGGGTCACCGACCTGCGGAATGTTTCAAAAGAAGTACAAATCGCGGTGTGCACGGTGCCAGAGGTTGAAAGGCAGGGTTATAAAATTGAAAGGGCAGTTCTTGCAGTAAACAGGGAAATTTGGACTCTAGCTAAAGCAATGAATTTTACGGTCATTGACATCAACCGTGAAGTGCACCGAGCAGGCCGCGAAGGCGCTTTTGTGCGTGACGGGATACATTTTAGTGAAAGTGTAGCAACACCGGTCGGAAATCGATTCGCGGCACGAGCTGTAGCTTTTTTAGGCGGGCCCCAGGCAATCAGGAAGCAGGATTAAGTATTGAACATAGCGAAACACCAGTAAAGGGCAGAATTAGGCGACCAGGAGTCAGGAAAAGACGCAGAAAGGATAAGAATAGAGAAGGTAAAATTTGCTACATTAACATGCAGGGTGGTCGTAAGCAGGAAAAATGGCTGGAAATTCAAACGCAACTGAATGATGAAGCGATTAGTGTGTACGCCTTGACCGAAACGCATCTACGAGATTTGGAGCAGCCGCCTGTTATTGACAACTTTGTATGGGAAGGGTGCAACAGAATGACCGGTTCAAGGAAAGGCGGAGGCGTAGGCGTACTAATTAGGCGAGGTCTGAATGAAGTGGCGAAGGGTAAACGAGACATGTAAAGAGCATTTATGGATTAGTGGTTCATGGCAAGGTAAAAAGACGTGGCTGGGAGTAGCTTACCTGTGGACAGGTAGTGATAGCAGGGAAAAAAATAAGGAATTGGTCGATTGCATTAGAAGCGATATTAATGAGTTCAGTAACTCGGGCCAGGTGATATTAGTGGGAGATATGAACGCGCACATGGACGATTTAGACGGATATACTGATTACAACGGCTCTCTAGTGCTGGATTTGTGTGATGAACAGAACCTTATAGTAGTTAACAGGGAGAATAAGTGTCATGGACAGGTAACGTGGCAATGCGGAAACAGGCAGTCATGTATCGACTACGCCTTAGTCTCAGAAATGGTCTACGAACAACTGGACCAAATGATAATAGACGAAAATGGAAAAAATAGCCTGGGAAGCGATCATAGACGTTTAGCATTAAAGTTTGGGAGAGATACCAGCGCAGAACATGAACCAATAGCCTCAGAGTTTTTAAAAATGAATGACGAGCAAATAACAGAGATCGCAAACAACATAGAGAAGAAAATTGAGGCTTTTCCTACAGCAGTCTGGGAATATAAGGAACTGGTGGAGGTTATGCAGCATGAAATAAGGCGGACACGGCAATACAATTGTTGGATTGGAAAGAGGAAACCTACGTAAGTGGTGGAACAAGGAAATTAAACAAGCTATAGAAGAGCGTAAAGAGGCATCTAGGGTTCATCGAGAAGCCAAAAAGTTGGGATTACAAGAAGAAGAGGTGCTCCTTAGATGGAATACGTACCGAGAAAAGAAAAGGGTTGCGAGTGAGCTCGTGCAAGAGAAAATTAAATGCGCAAGTGAACGTTGGGTGCATAACATTCACAAAAGAGACAAAGGCGCCCCAAAAAGATTCTGGAACCATATAAAAGCACTCGGAGCTCCAACTAGAAACTCGCAAACGGCTATAAGGGATGAAGACGGTAACATCTATGAAGGCGATGATGCGCTGCGGTACATCACAGACGTTATCAGGCATAACTTCGGTACGAGAAAAAGCGTAGTTCAGACAACAGATCCAGCAACAACAGAGAGGCCTGAGAGATCAAAATTCAGCATAGAAAGCTTTTATTGGAAAAAGGCAGCAGAAAATGTCCCTAACAACACGGCAGCAGGACCCGATGAAATCCCAATACAGCTAATCAAAAACCTCGGTCCAAAAAGCAAGGCACTGCTGACTAATGCCATAGAGCAAGTGATTAGAACAAAGAATATTCCCGTTGGATGGCGTGAAAGCAAGATGAATCTTATCTACAAAGGCAAAGGAGATAAGGATAAGACGAGCTCGTACAGGCCAGTTACAGTAACGTCGGTGATATATAGAATGGCAATGCAAGCCATAAAATTAGAACTGTCGAAGTGGGTGGAGGAAAACGGTGTATTGGGGAACTACAGAATGGGTTCAGGCCAGGCAGACGCTTAGAAGACAATATGTTTGTACTAACTCAGTGCATAGAGATTTCAGTAGCTCAGAAAAGACCTTTATGGATAGCATTTCTAGATATTAAAGGAGCTTATGACAACGTAGACAGGGAATTGTTGTGGGATATTCTTCAATACGAAGGCATAGATGACGATTTCGTGGAGCTGCTGAGGGAGATATATCGAGACAACCAAGTACAAGTGGCATGGGAAGGCCGAAAAGGAAATGAAATGGTGGGAATTCACCAAGGATTGAAGCAAGGATGCCCTCTGTCACCATTGTTGTTCACGCTTTACGTCAAGGGCATAGAAAGACGACTGGAAAACAGCGAATTAGGTTTTGATTTATCCTACATGCGTAATGGACAAATGGTGCAACAGAAGATCCCTGGACTGATGTACGCAGACGACATTGTGCTACTAGCGGACAATAAAAAAGATTTACAGATACTTGCGAATATCTGTGGGAACGCAGCGACAAATCTAGGCCTTAAGTTTAGCACAGAGAAATCAGGGATTATGATCTTTAATGAGCACACGAGTAACTTCGTGGTGTCAATTCAACAGCAAGTAATACCCATAGTGAAGCAATATAAGTACCTCGGCGTACACATAAACGAAGGAAAGAATTACTCAATGAACCACCAAGATAATCTGAAAATAAAGGGGAAGCGGAATGCAGCATTAATGAAACACAGAGCACTGTGGGGCCACAATAAGTATGAGGTGGTGCGTGGAATCTGGAAAGGAGTTATGGTGCCAGCGCTAACATTCGCAAATGCCATTATATGCTTAAAATCGGATATATTGGCGGGTTTGGAAGTTAACCAAAGATCAGTAGGCCGGTTGGCTTTGGGAGCACACGGTAATACGACAAATGAGGCAGTGCATGGAGACATGGGTTGGGCCTCTTTTGAAGTCAGAGAAGCACAAAGCAAAATTAGTTTTGAAGAAAGGCTCAGGAACATGGATGAAAATAAATGGGCAGCTAAAGTGCACAAGTATCTCTACATGAAAAGCGTGGACACAGAATGGAGGAAGAGGTCAAGGAAGTTGGCAACCAAGTACAGGATAATCGAAACTATAAATAGACAACCAGGGGTCATCCGAAAGAAAGTGAGGGAAATAGAGACCGTGAATTGGATGCAAAGAATGGAAACGAAAAGGACAATGGAGATTTACAAGAATGAGAAGAAAGAAATTAGAAGGGAAAATCTGTACGATAGCACAAAGGGCGATAACACATTTGAGGCTCGAGCCGGTTGCCTAAGGACGAAAACATATCGGAACAAATATTCGGAATTAGATGAGACATGTGTATGCTGCAGTCAAGATCCAGAGACCACTCAGCACATCCTAATGGAATGCGACGGGATCCACCCAGCGAGAACCGTAGGTAACGTGCAACTCCCAGAAGCGCTTGGGTTTAAAGTGGAAGGAAACATAAATAGATCAGCCGTAGAGATCAGCAAGAGACGATTAGAGTACTGGTGGAAAAAAAGTAGGGAAAAGATGGATGCGACCTGATCTCTTAAAATCATAGGCAGCGGTACAAGGTAAATTTTTGAAAAAGAAAAATAATGATAGGTATACAAAAATGCAAGATAAAGAACATGTATAGTATACCTGATTAAATCAAGCAGGCTAGGTGACTATTTGTCGCCGCCCCGTTTCAAAGGGGATGCCAATAAATCATCATCATCATCATCATCATCCGCAGCGCCGCCTGGGCAGAGTCTGAAGTCTATGACGTGACAGCACATGCGCAGTAGCGCGCAGCTGCTGGGTCCTCGGCCGAACCGCCGCGAGTGGCGCTTGCTGCGGGTGCTGCCGGGGCGGTGGGTGGGTGGCTCTGGGGGGCTGTTAGGTTCACTGCTCTAGCTTCACCGTTGCCGGCGCCTTTTAACCCCTTATTCAGGAGGCAGCTCTTCGACTTTGTTCCGGCTTTTAAAACTGCGTCAAAGGTGTCTGCGTATTTCTGTTTTGTCATATATTTCAGGTTTGCCTCCGCTCTTTTAATAATTAATTGGCTTTTCTTTTAAGTTTCTTTGGGATGCTCTGGCATTCCCTTTTCATTTATTTTACTATTGGCACTTACGCCTGCTATACCTTTTCTGGTGGTGCTGGCTTCCCCATTTTATTTTTGAAATTTTTTAATGTTTGGGGACACTAAACTGCAGTCACGGACACCGCGAGCGTTCTGCGCAAATGCGGGGAAACGAAGAAGCGCGCATGGTGCTGGTAGCACCTCTGCGCGTTGCCTCGTTGGTACTGCTACAATTTGTTTCTCTCTCTCTCTCGCTCTCATTTTCTCTTTCTCTCTCCCGAGCATAGCAAGCGACACGCTCCGCGAGGTAGTTGCTAGGCAACGCAGTGGCAGGCGGCACACATTACGGCCGGCTTAAACAGCTCCGCTGTTAATACCTTGAAGCGCTAGAGCACATCAGCAATAAATTGAGGGGACATTAAACTGACAGCACAGCGCTCTGTGCCGACGATTTTGCCATCTCAGTTATGTCCTTGCAGAGGCTGCGCTCGTGCTTTGCGGACATCGCTTTGCTTTCCTGAAGGGAGGTGAACTATGGTCCAGCCTCACGTCACAGGTGAGCATGCGCTATCGCGGCAACGTGAATAAAAGCTCTTTCAACTGCAATTTAAAAACCACGTTGCAAATAAACTCCGCAAATTCACTCTTCTAAAAAGCGCGATTAAAAGCTTCTTTTTTTTAATGCAGACGGATGGCCATGTAAAAAAGGTGATTTAGCCCATCTGGCCATGCATTGCCGCTGGGGCGAGTGCTATACAAAGCTACAAGAAAGCCCGGAGTTGGTCAATAATGAGCATGAGCTCACTAGATAAATTATTGAGCCATATAATATTACCTATGCTGTTGATGCGTGCGTAAGCCAGTATCTTGTTGCTGCCGAATGAAGTGGCTTTGCTGGATGATACATGATTTTCAGTTGTTTCTTTCGCTTCTCTTTTCCTTGTTTATCGCTGGATCTTACTTGTTTCTTATGTTTTTCTTGTGATATTAGCGGTATCCTTCATATGTATTCTCACGGTACTATTCCTCTGGAGGAGCGTCGATGCAGAAGACGCTTTTGATCTGGCACGCGCTCTCGACCATATGGTTCAGCGCTTGATCGCCTTGTATATATAGCGTAAATACGCCTCCACGTAAGATCTTGGAGGAAGTACTCGGAGCGTGACGCAAAACGTAACTCCGCAGTGGCCGCCAAGTCGCCAATCCATAGGCATGTCTGTCGGCGCTGAAACTGCGCCAGGGGCGGCCGCCATGCCAGCCATCGTCCCTGTTCCACCCTGTGATGCACTGATGGCGGCGACTTCGACCACTGGGTTCAACTCTATCCTCTTCAGACCCGAAAGCCCACTCAGGGGCATAATACCTTTCAAGTTGCTTCTTACTACCGGCGGCGGTATTAGGAATGTGAAAACATCATTTTTCGTTTAAATACCCCTGTTAGATGGTTGAGGCAGCGTTTCCATGTAACTAGAGAAAGTAACCGTCTCCCTGTGATTCTTGTCATAAAAACCATCTCTATTGACCAAACAACAACGTCTCCCTATGATTCTAGTCACAAGAACCGTCTCTATTGACCAAATGACGTCTCCCTATGATTCTTGTCGTAAAAACCGTCTTTATTGGCCAAATTACATCGCGTGGTATGTTGGCTTATTAATACAGCATCATTTATTTCTGTGTAAATCACAGTAATCGAGAGTTATGCTTGATGGTTGCCTTTTGTCGTCTGCAACGACAGAACGGCCTAAACCGAATTGGCGGGGATTTTCACAAAAGCTTACAGCAATAACGTACCTTAACCATTTCCATACATTTCCGCATGCTTCAAACTTGAAATCGGAGTTGGGTATTTTACGCAATTGCAACTGAGCTAATTCTCAAAAGGAATAAAAGCAATGTACTCGATTGCGTATTACGGGACCGAAGAGGCTATGACTGCGTAAGTGCACATTACAGGTGGGACCCGACCTTGCTACTGGAGAACGTCATATTTTATCTAAAGGGAACTGAGTCGCGTACCTGACGCATATTCAGGATGTTCTGGCCCTTTGTCGAAAAGTTGACGCCAAGATGACAGAAGCCGACAAGGTCGCGCACGTATTGAAAGGGATCGAGGACGATGCGTTTTAACCTTATAGTGTTTAAAGAGTCTTCGACCGTCAACGAGACGCATCGCCCGCCGCTTCGCACCGCCTTGTGAACACGGCTGCGAAGTCAACGTGTAACAACATCCACGCAGCCAAATTAAACGGGTCTGAACTTGAGCTGTTAGTTTTGCTTTATTACGACAAACAGCGCGAAAAATAACATTATAAGAAAGGAATACTAGATATTCATGCACGTGACAATACATTTTAGTCGAAAGTCAGTGCCTTGTCCTTTTTCACCTTGTGTTTTCGGCCACAATAATTTCACACCGACTAGCCCAACTTCTGTTGCTTCTGACTGGGTGATTAAAAGGCCCCCGGCATCAATGGCAGTCTGCTTTATCACACAGGTATGGCGGGGATACGTCGACAGGTAAAGAAGCAGGGAAAGGCGCAATGACAGCCAATTTGATCTTTTTTTTTTTATTGGAGGGAACGTTGTGCTGGAAAAGCTTGCGACCCTTCACTCACAATTCCTCGTGCCTTCAAGTTTGCCAGAGACTTTGAACACTGCCAAAATCACATTAACCAATGGAACGAAAACCTTAAGAGGAAACTTTGCTTGGGCCCAACTCCGATGCCGCCTATTCAAATACATGTAAAACGCAGAAATGCTTTTCTGGGACAATTTATGACCTGATTTTATAATAACATTTGTTGCATTTGAGAGGAAGTTAGATTCTAAGGACTGTAGCAAGCGAAATATTGATTTAGGGCAAATGTTTTTACATAGATTGCCAAAAAATTGGTACTCTTGCAAAAAATAGACGCACGAAATTTACAATTTCCTAACTCTGCACCAAGAATAGAAATGTCATTTCAATAAACTGCATTCATTAGAACATCTAAACCAGACAAAATATCGTTTTAATTATTATACAGCTTACGTAGATTTGTTAGAATGCTTACTAGGCCTTTCCAAAAGTCTTTTCACAAAACGGGTATTCTATTTTACAGGAATGCATATTATATCAATTTTCTCCGCTTTTGATGTATTGGTAAATTCAGTTCACATAATTTTAGATCTTTTTCATTGTCTAGTTAAAGTTTAGACTTTCAATACTATCTTTCAACTTTCAACAATATTTATAAAAAATGTCAACCATCTAAATCAAAAGTCTGCTTCCTTAGGTAATTAGATTTTACCTTTTTCTTTTAATGCAACAAACCAAATTGAATTATGCGCAGTATTTGTCGATAAAAACGATTTGGTTCCCAGCCCACATGGGAGACGCCGTGTTGCCGGGTCGCCTGAACGCCAATGAGATTGCTCACCGCCGTGCGCGAGAACTCACGTGCCGCGACGGGGGTGGGACCTCTGCGAGTTCGGAGACTATTGGCCATAGTGACCCTCTACTTACGTTCCATGAAATTACGGCACATTACAAAGGGAAGCGGCGACAGTTTTCCACCGCCCCATCCTAAATTGAGTAGAGCACAGTCCCGTACGCTCAGGATGCTTCAGACGGGTTCGTACCCATCGAGAGGCTTCCCGAGTAGACTACACACAGATCCTCATTGTCCGGATTGCGGGGAAGAATTCTGTACTTTAGCCCACATGCTCTGGCAGTGCCCTGTGTTACACGACTTCAACAACAGCGAGGACTGGGAGAACGAGCACTAAACAGGAAGACCAGTACAAGGCTGTCCAGAGGGCCCGTGAGAGAGCAGAGAGGCATGGCCTCCCGGCTCCAACATGGGATTAGCCAACAGCTAGCCAGGGGCCTCTCTGGGGCTCCAATGGCTGGCTCCTCAGGGCCTTAATAAAATTCTTTGTCTGTCTGTCTGTCCTTTCCCAAGCACTTAGAAAGGAGCCCCGGGCTAAAGCTTCCTCGTTGCACCGATTAAGATTATGCATTTACAAGAAAGTTACAATTCAGTGATGATTAGGCAGGGGGCTTTTTATTTAGGCCATCATTTTCTTTTACAGAAATTGTTGACATGAAAAATTACAAAAATAAAGATTTCATATCAAGTTTACAACTTTAACTCTGCAATAAAGAAATCACAATTTTGTAAACTATACAGCCTAATGATACAACTAAATCAGAAAAATGTTTTGCTATAGCCTTCTTTGAAATACACTAATTGTGAGTCGTACAAAAGCCTCGTAAACGCTGCAGCAGTTTCACGTAAGCTATATATTCATATATCAAATTTGTCCGCTTCACATGCATTAACAAATGCAGTTTACAGAACTGCGATATCTGTTTTTTGCTACGCAGTAATGGATTTGTAAACTTTGTGCTTCTACTTTTTTATATCTTACTAATATCTACTAATTTATCATAGTAATAGATCTTACTGATACCTTATGTTTGGCAAAAATTGTCAAAAAAATTTAGCCAGCTTCACAGACTTAACGTCGCGAAGACTGATGGAACAGTGGAGCTGGGGGCCTATACTAGCTTTTACTTAGCTCTGACTTGGCTTTTACTTAGCGTTAACTTGAATTTTTCCTTAGCTTTAACTTTTGCTTTTCCTTAGCTTTAACTCTCTCTTCGGCGAAGGCTCTCCGTGACTCGCAATCCAGCATCAGAGTGTCTCCGTCGTTGAGCGGGTCAACGTCTATCTTTACGGTGAGCTTCTTCGTAGCGTTGCCGAGACGCAGCTTCTCTCTCTGTAAACTCTGGATCTGAAACCCTCCTCCGTCGCTTTGCTTCAGCAGCCGTTGCTCGGAATTCCGGATCTGCGCGCAGTCGTTGAAGCCGCTCCCCAGTAGCATCACGACGCCGTTGACGCCGCGCCTCTTTTTCTTCGGGAGAAAGCTGTTTCTGCGTTCTAGCCATGCTGACGGCAGAATAATGACGCCGCCGCCAGCGCACGCTCTCTTCAGCTCAGGAGAACCCTGCCCGTCATGGTTACGTCATCACTTCTCTTTCTCTCTTAAGCTCCGCCTCAACAAGTGCTTGGCGCACACTGTCCCTCGATCTCTCCACCGCTACGTCATCGCTACATTCTGTTTTGTTTAGCTCCACCCTCCTGCTGCTCATGTAAAGGAACCGTCAACTTGGCTGCCTTGTTGTTGCAGTAGGACGAGGACGGTTACTTACTTTCCAAGCAGAGTTCGTGTAGGCTTCAGAAAGCAGCGCTATGCCGAAATTATGATCGCAGCAATTTGGAGCGCTCCTGTGCAGAGAGACCTGGTCAGCCGAACGCTATTTCGGCAACCGCAGCGCCCACTCCGCTGGCGCTCGCAGTGACATCAGGCTGTTTGAAAACAGGTCTATTGTTTCCTGAAACCCGCAGTAATGGGGGAGTGCCCGGGTTATTGTTGTGCACTACTTATATCTGCGTAAGTTACAAAAGCTGACGGCTTCAGTATTAAACCAGTGTCTTTTTTTCTTGCCTCCTGCAAACCCACGCCCGTCTTTTCACCGGCAGTTCTGGTGGAGGAGCCTCTTCATTCCAGCGTTCATGGAAATGGGACCATCAGCAATGGCAACGTCGCTCGTATTGGTGAGCATTGTGGTTTTCAAGCTGTTCACTTCGCGTGCACCTGCGGCAATAAGCACGCTATAAGCCGTGCGTGCGTTGCGCCACGGAAGTGACTCATACCGGAATGGGAAGAGGTATAGGCTTAACGGGACGTGGGGCTGCGTAAATGGCACCGCACGAGACGTGCTAGTAGGAATCGCTATTTCAGAGAATATCAATGGCAGTAAAATGCAGTAACACATATGCACGTGACGTTTTGGAAGCTCATTACAGTGAAGCTCCTATACAGTGCGACTTTCAACGCTCGTAAAAGTTACATCATTATTTACACTTTTACCCACAACGCTTTGCGGCATTACGGTGTGTTTGGGTGGAAGGGGGGGGGGGGGGTACATATTAACATCATCGCAGAAGTACAGATAATAAATACAGTGGTCATTGTAGAAGTAAAAAAATACATAAAATAACATAAAATATTGATGCACAGAACTTTCAAGATTAACAGCGAAAGAAAGCGTCGGTCTATATACATGATGTGAATAACGTATCAGCGATAGAGATAAAAAAAAAGTAGGAACACCCTAGCAGCCATTTAAAGAGCCATGACAAATGGCTCGTTTTGTTCACTAGCAATTCTTTCCGACAAAAGTTCGCACGACTTAAGTCGTAGGCTCGGTTTGAGCGACGAATTAAATTTTATGAGTAAGTGTCAAATGACCCATTGAGCGAAATGCAGCTCCACTAACGTGAAACCTTGGGAGGTGCGAAGCATGCAGTGGTGCATCGCTAATGGGCTCATGCTGCCTTAAGCAATGGCTCATAACCCCGTAAACGCGGCCTCCCCATTACGACGACTGAAGAGATGTGAAATTCTACGCTGGAATGATGAGCGCCTACGCAGCCAGCTGTGGAAGACGACGACGACGACGAACGCGGGAGAAGTGGCACGAGCGCGTACCGAGCGCGAGCACGAGGCGCTTACTTTAAAATGACGGCGACGACGACAGGAGACGCCGACAGCCCGAGCGCATAAGGTGCTTCGCACCTAAAATCTTTCCATCATCAAATACAATGTTTGTCCTATATATTGCCGTACCTATTTTTTTTTTCTGATTGATATTGTGGCTGTTGAATGTACGTGTTTCACTCCGTGCCAGCTTGGGAAAGAAATATATTGGGAATAACCTATAGGCGCAATTTTTGCATTCTTTTCTGCAGGGACTCTCATCCTAATGATTGCTTCGTTTCAGTTATGTTAATAATTCTGTAGTACTTAACGTCAACACAGCGCGCTGCAAGATTTTGCACTTTTACGAAAGTGTATATATCTGTACTTGTTGGGATATCGCAAACTGTGCATCCGTACAACAACATCTATCTTTCGTTACTTGTATAGAACAGATCGCGAGCATTTCGTGCGCCTTTACTGTAACAAAATTAACACGTCGATGCCAACACATGCATGAGGTGATTTAGACGCCTAAATACTTATATTCGATAACACTCTAGAAGCGAGAATTAATAATTTTATAGGTTTTTGCTAACGAATTTTTCTTTTTCGCAAATTGCATGTGGAGGTTGTCTTCACATTTACTTGCGTATCTCATGTTCTACACCATTACTCAATAATGTATAAATGATCCTGCAAGGCGCTAAACACCCTGGCGCTGGTTATTTCCCGGTATGCGACGCAGTCATCAGTGAATAATTCCATCGATGTAATTATATTTGCTGAAACATCATTTATATAAATTAAAAAGAGCAACGGGTCCAATACCGACCCCTGAGGGATGCCGAACGTTACTTCATCTAACAACACCGGATGCTGCTACAATCATCACCACGTACTGAGACCGTAAGTACAGGTATTCGCGGATCCACTCAACTACTTGAGGATTGATATTGAACAGCGTAGATTCTGGAGAAATAAATCGTAGTGAACAACGTCAAAAGCCTTTTTTATAGTCTATGCAACACCGATTCTGTCCAGCTGCCCCGATCCAACGCATTACACACTTCGTGAATAAATTCAGTTCGCGTCAAATAGGCTGCAAGCATTAATGTATCTATTAATTCTGCTATACAAAATATGCTGTAATATCTTACAAGCAATACTTGTTAACGAAATTGGCCTGTACTTAGAGACTAGCTTTCGAGGTCCATATTTATGTACTGGAACAGCGCAGGCCATCTTCCATTCATTTGGCAGGCAGGATATAGACAGTGATTTTATATATACAAAAGTTTGAGGAAATTAGAAATAAATGGCGCCCACAATTTACAAAAAAGACAACTCCTGGTATACTATCTGGGCCTCTTGCTTTAGTGGAGTCTAAACGCTGCTGAAGAGTCCTAATGCCTCGTTCACTATTTATTACACCTTACATGTCTTCAACATATAAGTTGCATAACCTTTATACGCCACATTATGTGGCGTATAAAGGTACGCCACATTATGTGGCGTACCATTGTAAAAACAGAGGCAAAGAAGTCATTAAAACAGTTGGCATTTCCTAAGCTGTTTGCTGTCTCTATTCGGTCGTGCTGAAGAGGAGGAAAGGACATCCTGTCTTTTGCATTAGATTTAATGTTATTACAGAATTTCTTTTGATTTGTTTGAAAACTGGAAGGAAAATATTTTTAAAATATAGTCTTCCCTTGGCGGGTTTTTTGTTTGCAAAGTATGGTTGCAGCACGTAGTTTTTCGCGAATTGTTGGTATGGCATTTTTCTTGGAGTTAACCTTTGCCTTCTACCGGTAAGGCGGTGCAGTTATGCGTTAACATGGGGTTTGTTCTTAAAGCGCCGTACCCTCTGGTCCCATAAGGGTGCAAGCCGGTCTCGCAGTTCAAGCAGCCTAATTTTGAAACGGAACCATAGATCGTCGACACAACTTTTTCCAGAACGATGCTTCAATTCCGACAGATAATCTTCTGGCAGAAAACCTCGGCACCCCTTCTTCTCGTTCATTGCATAGCGAGGGTCTCCTCGCCGGCAGCTTTCATGTCGCATACTAGGATTTATTGGCCAATGGCCGTCTCATAAGTTCGCGCACCAGGCGTTTCGGCAGAAAGCATGCTCGACATCCGCTGCCAAGGCCGTGGCTGGTTAACGCTCCCGGGTTGACTTTAGCGCACGTATACATAAACACCCAAGAGAGTCGACGGGAGAACGGCGCCGTGGTAGCTCACTTGGACAGAGTATCGCACGCATGCTGCGGAGACGTGGGTTCGTATCTCACTTGCTGTACGCGTGGGATACGAACCGAGGTTTTTCGTAAAAGAAGTTTTTCGTCCTCTTTCATTTTGATTCGTTTACAATTTCTACATTTCAGTTAAATAAACAAGTACGTCCCCCTATGCTTTCCTTGTCATTGTCTGTTAGCTTTATGCATTTGTGACTTGCGAAAACGGGGTCCCCCCATGGTTCCCCTTCCTCTCGCAGATAATTTTTTAGGGCAAGACCTATTTCGGTGATGTTCGCTTAGCATAGTCATACCTTTTTCGAGTAGTGCCACACTGCGTATTTTCGTAAGACACTTTCGTTTCACAAATTACAGCCTCGCGGTCGCTCCGACTGGGCGACACCAACGCCGAAGTTACCCAGTGTGGCCAATTAGTTACAAATTTTAAATGTTATTCGGCCTAGTCCTCCGCATGACCATTTGCAATAGAGGGAATATGTTTGTTATGCTTATCATTTACTACTGCAGAAGTCGAGCCAGCATGCAGGTGTTGCCGATCTAGTTCGGAAAGATTAAAATCGCCGTCATCGCAAGGTTGGGACTGTATTAATTGTCCTTGAGAGGTGAGGCATTGCAATAAATGAGCTTGCAAGAGTCCTGTAAAATGAGCGGACGGCTATTTTCTTTCCATTCGGTAACCTAAGTGCGCACCAGAGGTTTTCACCCAAGAGATGGCAGAAATTACCAGATAATGACCCCGCCCCCATGACGGTTTCTGTCCCTCTTGAACCGCGTGTAAGCGCTTGGAAAAATTGGACCTGCTCCGATATCTTCACCTAACCATGATTTCGTCTCGATAACGACATATGATGATTCTTCAGAGTGTGGTTGGATCATCTTGTATGCGATTTAGCAGAATGAATGATTTGACAAGTTAGTAGCAACAACTTGCAACGGCGACACTGAGATCGTGATACATTATCGTTAGTGTACAGTGCGAAGGCTGTCTCATCCTTCGCGCTGTACACTCATGATATTTTATTTGATAAGCTTTTTTTTGCGTTGGGCGCATGTGTTGAAGTCGAATTTTCATCAGTAGTACAAAAAAAAAATGTCGCAGTTTGGCCCGAAAGGCGAAGCACCAATTGCGATAGCAAATTAGTGGAGAGCTATTCGGAGTAGGCATAGTACTTTTATCGTCAAGTAATAGACAGCGCCAGAATATACACGGGACCAAACGACGAGTAACGAGACAGACACAGGACTGCAGAAGGACACGCTTTTATCGCCCAAGTGACAGTTTCCTTTTTTGTGTTTATTCATGTTCAGCCAGTATACATATTCTGCCCTTTTTGTGAAAAAACCTTCAGTTGTTAGTGCGCCCTGTGTCTGTCTCGTTACTCGTCGTTTGGTTCCGTGTATATTCTGGCGCTGTCTATTACTTGATGATGAAGAACCAACTAGCCCAAAAAACACGTCCTTACCAGTTACTTTTATAGGCTGCATTAACTTAGACACATTCACTTACTAACTGAATTAACAAGCGTGGTGTCAGCGCGCACAAGCAAACATGAATAGATCACACTCGATGACCGCAGACAAGCTCTGTCAAAACGCTGGCAGCAAGCGCAGCCGCCGCAGCGAGCGAAGGTGCGTGCGGTCTATCGCTTCAACGGAAACTGACCGGCCCAATGCACGGGGCATACAAAGGTCAGAGCCGTGTGGAGATCGCTTGCAAGATACGGCGCGCGCGACAACACCGGCAGCCCGTACCGGCGCAAACATATGATAAAGAACCAAGGGCAAAGCGCAAAGTACATGAACGCATTTGTTGGCAGAGTAAAAGCCGCCCCCCCCCCCCCCCCTCCATCCCGCGCTGCACTCCCGCTTTGCTTCTTTCGCGTGGGAGATTGCGTCGCCAGTTCACCTTGCCCCCGGTTGCAAGACACGCATTTGGTGCCGCAGCAAAGCATCGCCCCCCCCCCCCCCCCTTCCCTACCCCTCATACCACGGCGTTCCGCGCCACGGAAGTCGCGTTTGCTTTCCGCCGTGCGTTCGCTCTCCGTGATAGCGCGCGTGGGACGCGCGCTTTCACTCGCACAAACGGCGCGCGGCGACGCTTTTATCGCCCTTTGACTTTATACGGAACCTCCCGGCGACGGCGACGCCGACGGCAGAAATCTGCTTGAAGTGTCTGTTGTGTGGGACGCGAGCGTGGCTGGAAATCAGCAGAAAGAAGCGAGTACTGCGTCCCTGAAGAACAAGCAACAACTAACTTTTATTTTATTGCGATAGCAATTATATGGACACTCAAAAGCAGATTTCTGCCGTCGGCGTCGTCGTCGCCGTCGTCGTGAGGTTCCGTATGACGTCAATGGAGATGAAATCGTCGCCGCGCGCCGAACGCAGTATGTGCGAGCGAAAGGGCGCGAGGGGCGCGCGCTTTCACGGGGAGTGAACGCACGGCGGAGAACAAACGCGCGTTCTGCGCCGTGCTCCCTTAAGGGCTGCAGAAGTAGGCGTCTCTTTCCTCCTTTACAATCACCATATATGTAGAGCAAACGCGCCTTCTTCCGACGCGCGAGAGGCCGCGGGGGGGGGGGGGGGGGGGGGGAGGGAAGAGAGGCGACGTTTAGCTGCGGCACCAAGTGCCTATTTATATCAGAGGCTCCGGCAACAGTCACCAATGCTGCACGCATTTTGAGCGAGCGCGGGCAAAACGCCGACGGCGTCGACAACCGTTCTGCGTTTTGCCGGTGCTGCTGCATGTCCAAATCTATACACCTGATAAAGCTAATATCATTTCTCCGTATAGCTCTCTACAAATTTGCTATCGCAATTGATGCTTGGCCTTTCAGGTGAAACTGCGACAACTTTTCTAATCGTACAGTAGTAGTAAGTGGTTCTTGAGGAAAGGGAAAGGTTGACGCTATCTTCTGCAGCCCTTGAGGGAGCACGGCTCAGCGCCAACGGGGAGGGGTAAGTGGGAGCGAAAGAAGGGATAGAGTGGAGTCAGCCATGGCTGGGCGTAGCAAACCGGCAGGCTGAGGCGGCACGTATCGGCCGAGGTGGTAGGCCGTAGAGTGCTGCAGAGTCTGCAGGGGTGTTGTGCCGGGCCTGTTAGGCCCGGGATGGGGTGGGAGGCCGCGAGGCCTTCCCGCTTGCAGAAATGTCCTTAGAGGCGTGCGGAGAGCCCTGACGAGTCAAGGTACTCCACGACGCCTCGAAGTGCAGAGAGGTGGTGTCGGCCGGGGAAGAGTAGATCTTCCTCCTTGCCAGAGGGGAGGCCCAGGCGGCGCAACTCCTGCAGGAGTGGGCCCCGCTTGCTGGAGGTACGCCGGGCAGGCCAGCAGGAGATGTTCTATGGTCTCCGGCTCCCCGCAGGAACTGCAGGTCGGGGACGTCGCTCGTCCCAGTCGGTGGCTGCGTGCTGCCGTCCAGCTGCAGCCGATGCGGAGCCGGAGAAGGAGCGAGGTCTCCCTGCGAGCCAGGCCTCGCTGGGGGAGTGGTCGTGGGGGGCATCCCAGTGCCACCCGTTTGTCTGGGTGGTGGGTCGCCAGGTGTCGCCGCAGCCTCAGTCCTGTGAAGTCGCCCTCCGTCACGGCCCGACTGAGGGGCATTTCTAATCGTACAGCCTCTACGGCTCGGTTGCGCACCCTCGCACCACTTCTCTTTCCCGCAAACAACGCGATACGATTTCACCGAGTCAAAGATGGGAAAGGGTGTCTGGCTGCTGCTGTGCGACCGTGAGGCCGCCACATCACTTCCCCTCCTAGTCAGTTAACGAACGTTCATAGGACGATTTCAATTGTTCACAAGTCCATACGACGGGGCGCCCTGGAGGCTCGTCCACGGCGTGTCCTTGTGACTTGGCGCGTTTGAACGAGTAGAGCCTTATAGGGTGGTGTCACAGGTGGCGTTGCATGTGAAACGGTGTCTGCATCTTCAATGTGCGCTGGCTTCAGCCGATCGAGCGATACCACTTCGTGACGACCGCGCACGTCGATAGTGAACTGCTTGTTACCTCGACGTAGCACTCTGAATGGCCCGTTATACGGTGGTTGGAGTGGCCGATGAACTGCGTCATGGCGCACGAACACGTGTGTGCACGAACCGAGTTCTGATGGTACGTACACGGCGCGCGGTGCTGCCGTCGCGGTGGCGTAGCTCGAAGGTTTTCCATTATGTCTCGTAGTCTGACTGCGTAGGCTGCGGTAGCTGTACAGCCGTCTTGTGGACTGCCCGTGAAGAATTCTCCTGGAAGGCGTAGTGTCGTTCCGTAGACCAGTTCGGCCGTGCTGCAGCCGATGTCTGTCTTGACAGTTGTCCGTATTCCCAAGAGAATGAGTGGTAGTGCCTCCATCCAGTTGCGCTCTTCTGTTGCAGCGAGCGCAGACTTGAGCTGGCGGTGGAAACGCTCCACCATGCCGTTGCTAATCGGGTGGTAGGTGGTTGTTCTGATGCGAGAAGCACCAATGAAACGGGTAATGCTGGCGAAAAGTGATGATTCGAACTGCCTTCCACGGTCGGTTGTTATTATGGATGGTGCACCGAAACGAGAAACCCAGTGGTGCAAAAAGGCGCGGGCAACCGTGTCAGCGGTGATATCCGCTATAGGTATGGCCTCCGCCCAGCGCGTGAATCTATCAATGCATGTCAGTAAATAGGCATGCTCTTGGCAAGGCGGCAGAGGTCCGACAAGTCGAGGTGGACGCGGTCGAAACGCGCGTCTGGAGGTGCGAACTTTGCCAACGGGGTCACAGTATGTCGATGAATTTTGGCACGCTGACATGGTATGCATTCTCTTGCCCAGCAACGCACGTCTCGGTTGATACCTGGCCAGATGAATCCTTGCTGTGAGCAACTTTTGCGTAGCTTTATTCCACGATGCGATAGCTAGTGAACAGAAAGAAAAATGCGGCGACGTAGATTGGCAGGCACGAAGGGGCGTGGGTTGCCCGTGGAGGTGTCACAGCAAATCTGGTCGCCTGATCCCGGAATCTGCATCTACTGTAGTTTGAGGGCCGTTTTTGTTGCTAGGATGCTTTTTAGCTCTTCTTCTCTTTGGGCTGCCGCCAGCGCGTCGAGGTTAACTTTCTTTCTTTCTTTCTGTGGGTTTATTAAAGGCAAATTCGGTACAAAATTGCCTTGGGAGACACGGCTAAAGGCTGAGGAAATGCCTGACTTGGCCGTGCCACCCTGGCAGCAAAGCAGCGACATGATGCAGTGGGAAAAAGAGAAAAAAAACACAATAAATGCATGTTTATGCTGTACAGGTCAAAACAGAAAAGCGAGTTGATTGTACATACAAGTAATCGGTGTCCGCATGAGAGAAATCGCAGTACTAAACAAAATTGTGAAAGGCACTATTAGCACTATTGCACAGCTATAAGGAACAACATGTCAAAGTGTTAAGGTACGTCAAGTGTTTTAGGCATCGTGAGAACGTTCGTATTCTTCAGCTAGTAGTTCTCTTGTTATTCTTTTAAATGCTTTAGATGAAGTTCCACACTCCAGTAAATGTAGTATGGTTGGGTATTGATTAAGCATGTCTGGTATTTGATAAGTTAATCGTTGGTCTCCGTAGTTGGTGCGTGATCGAGGTTTGTATATTAAGCTCTGGCGTAGGTCGTACGGGGTTTGCTTAACATGATATGTATCCAATAAAAGTGATGAATTTAACCGATACTGACGTAGTATCTCCAAACATAGCTTGTGTCTGTATAACTGCTTGATAGGCAATACTTTATAGGTTTTGAAATATGGTCGTGTGCTTTCGCGAAGTGAAATGTTTGAAATTGCACGTATTGCACGCTTTTGAAGAATTAGGAGGGAATTAAGGTTTGTGTCAGTCGTTGTTAGCCACACCAAGGAACAGTATGTTAGGCGGGAATGAACTAGAGCGTAGTAAATTTGAAGCTTAACATTCGATGGTACGTAATACCTTACTCTATTTAAAATGCCGATTATCCTGGAAAGATCTTTTTTTATCATGTCAATTTGGGGGGACCAAGAGAGATGTTCGTGGAAATGCACTCCTAAGAATTTTATTGTTGTTGATTGCTGAATCTCGCTACCTTGGAAGTAGATTGGTCTGTATGGAATGTTTGTTACTCCTTTAGGTTTGAAAGCAGGTACTTTGTTTTAGCTATGTTTAACTGGAGTTTGTTTGCATTTAACCATATATTTAACTTGTTCATCCACACGTTAGCTTCTTTATACAGTTCACATACGTTTGGACCTGAGAAAAATACGTTTGTGTCATCAGCATACAATATCATTTTCTTATATCCCTCAATATTTACTATATCATTAATGAACAGCAAGAACAGGACAGGTCCAAGGATGGATCCTTGGGGGACACCATATTTAATGAATTCAACTTGAGACTGTATATTATTTACTGTAGTGTATTGCTTTCTGAATGCTAGATAACTTTGTATCAGTTGCAACGAGGTACCACGAATACCATAATAGGGAATTTTCCGCAAAAGCCGGTCGTGCTGTATGCAGTCAAATGCCTTTCTGAAATCCAGAAATATCCCAAGTGTATATATTTTA
The DNA here is from genome assembly GCF_013339745.2 of Dermacentor silvarum. Taxonomy (NCBI): domain Eukaryota; kingdom Metazoa; phylum Arthropoda; class Arachnida; order Ixodida; family Ixodidae; genus Dermacentor; species Dermacentor silvarum. Next base: position 103,568,683 of record NC_051156.1, read on the forward strand.
TTTTCAATGTTGTCAAGAATGTATTCTTTGATGCTAAGTAAAGCGGTCTCTGTAGACTTGTTTTTGCAGAATCCATACTGCTCTTTTGCGATAATACTGTTTCTCGTTAAAAAACCTGTAATCCTCTTATTTATAATGTGTTCAGCAATTTTTGCAAATACAGAAAGGACAGATGTCGGTCTGTAGTTGTTGAGTTCGTCAAACGACCCACCTTTAAAAATCGCAGACACTCTAGCAAGTTTCATTTGTTCGGGAAACACGCCTGAAGTTAGTATTAAATTATAAATGTGCGTCAGCGGTACAGTGACAATGTGACTTATAGCTTTTAATGGCTTCGGCTTGACGTCATCAGGGCCGCATGCACAGTTATCCTTTAATGACAAAATTAACTGTTCCACTTCGTTCTGGTCAGTAGGATACAGGAAAACACTGGACGGACAGTCTGTGGCTATATAGTTATCACAAGGTGTTTGTATGTTGTCATTTGTAAACCCTCCTACAGTTAGAAAGTGTTTATTGAAAGTATCGGCGATTTCTGCACCCCTCATGCCCGGCCTTTGGAACTTGACTCTTCTTGTGCCTGCCTTTTTGTTAATTAGCTCGTTAATTGTGTCCCACAAGAGGCGTGGGTCTGCTGAATGAGCAGCAAATTTGCTAATATAGTATTCTGACTTAGCTATTTTCAGGTCTTTATTCAGTTTATTACGAATTTTTTGTAATTACGTAAATCATTTCCATCTCTGAAGGACAAAAATACTTGAAAAAGGCTATTTCTGAATTTAATTCTGCTGTAAAGTTCAGCTGTTATCCACGGCTTCCGGCACTTTCTGTGTTTTTTGAGGGGCTTAGGAGGGAAACACTTTTCATAGATGGATGTAAAGTAGTCTAAGAATAGGTTGTAGGACTTATTGGGATCGGTTTCTTCGGTAATAGTGCTCCAATTAACACCAGTGACAAGGTTCTTGAAGATGTCTATATTATGCTCTGAGTAATTCCTAAATAATACTTCATCGTTATTTTGGATTACACAGTTGCCTGGTAGGAAGCAATATATTGGGAAATGGTCACTAATGTCGGACATAATGGTGCCTGCTTTTACGTCATCAGGATCGAAGCTTGTGATACATAGATCTAAAGTTGTTTCAGATGTAGCGGTTATTCTTGTTGGTGTGTTTATTACATTTGTACAGCCGTATGTTTCGATTAATTCATTTAGGCGTACATAGCAGGGGTTATCTAGTGACACATTGATATTGAAATCGCCAACTTAGACAGTTTGCAAGTGAGATTCAAGAGATCTTTCCAGCAGTTTCTCAGTGAAATTCAGAAAACTTTCTATTGATCCAGAAGGAGGGCGATAAATAACAGAAAATAACATATCGAAACACTCTATTGTTATACACTCATAGCTATCACCTACGATCTTAAATTCTGGGATTAATCTATATGGCAGGTTTGTGCGGATATACATACAGACGCCACCACCACGTTTTCCTAATCGGCATGCACAGACGCAGTCATAATCGTCAAGCATGATACTATCATCATCTGATGAGAACCACGTTTCACTAAAGCAAACTAAGTCAAACAGATAATTAAATTCAGATAATAAAATATTAATTTCATCAAATTTGTTCCGTATGCTTCTCGCATTTAAATGAAAAACAGAAAGTCTAGAGCCATTTCTTAAAGCAGGGATATGGCGTAGAAATTCGGTAGTGGAGTACGACATCAAGGTCAAGGTCACCAATGATGCACATGCATGGTGCCACCCGCCTTCATGTCAAACGTGACAGGTCCTCGCTTCCTCGAATGACCGTCGCCCTTTCTCCGCTTGCTCGCCTCACTAACACTTTACCGTTTGTATGCCATACGAATGCAAAACCTGATTTCGTCGCCCATTCCTTGGCCATTGAGAGCAGCTCGCGTGCCTGTCGAGTCATGTTCTCGCATATGTATGTACTGCTGCTTTCGCTTCTGAGCAGTCGCCTCTTTGAGAGCCACTTGTCTCTTAATTCCTGATTTGCAAATCGCACAATAACACCGCGTGCCCTGCCTGGTTTAGCGGGTAGCCTATGGATGTTTTCAAGCTCATTTCGGGACACAGGAGGGAGTGAGATTTGTTTCGCAATTTCGTTCACTTTCGTCATGAGATCCTCATTTTCAGTTTCCGGAATCCCGTGGATTTCTAGATTCAAACGCCGGCTGCGGTATTCTAGCTTGTCTAAATCCTGCGCCATCAGAGCTAGATCTTTATTTACCTTGGTTTCCTCTAACTTATCGACTCTTTTCGTCAAATCTTTCATAGCTGCTTCTTGGGCGTGCAACCGTTCGCGGAATTCGTCAAATTTATTTGACAGAAGCTGCACAGATGTTTCCATGGCTTCAATTTTGCTTGGTAAAGCGAGGAGTGCGTCGATTTTGCGTTCGAGCGAGTGGAGCTGCTGCGCTACAATTCTGTCAGTCAACGCCCCTTCCGTTTCGGCCCCTGATTTCTGGGCACCGCCCTTGCACTTATCACACTTCCATGGCTTTTTCCCTGGCTTTTTGTACGCTTCTTCCGAAACGCCTGAGCATGCATCTAAGTGGAATGCGAATTTACAGTCTGAGCAAACCGGCTGGGAGCGTCCTTCTTCTAATTCAAGACGGCACGCACAACAACGTAATTGTGACATATCACTGCGTCTACAGTGTGATCAACAATGCACCAACGCTTGGCAGCAGCGGCAGGGAGCGAGATAATGTCACAAAAGTAGTCACCAACCTGTAAAATACGGAGCAAAATCTCAGACGTTTGCACGCTGGCCGCTGCCGCTGCTGCCAAATGGTGGGTCACACCGCTCGAGGAACTACGCTGGTCGTGTCCGGGTAGCGTCGCTGCAGCAGCCGGTGACGTCGACAATCTTTTCGCGATAGTTTATTTTTCGGTGAAAGGATGGCGCCACACGGGTGCCCAGGAGCGCCGGCCAGGTACGGCAGTCGATGTCTAGCGTCCCAGTCTTTTTCCTGTTGCAGCTGTAAAATACGGAGCAAAATCTCAGACGTTTGCACGCTGGCCGCTGCCGCTGCTGCCAAATGGTGGGCCACACCCCTCGAGGAACTTACGTTCGGTAACACTCGCAGTTGGGCTCGACGGCCACGATAATTTTAGCAGACATCGGCCCCGTTTCTTCGGCAATATTTTACACATAATTTCATTCCGGACTCTTTTTTTTTCGTTTTCTTTCTTTCTGGCGACATTTCTGAAGCCAGATTGTTCTATGTGACAAACAATGATACCGTAAAATCCACTTGCACGATTCTCGACTCCAAAGTGGCGACTGAAAACTGGTACGATGTGGCAAGCATCCCACATTGTAATTGGCTCCTTATCAGCCGTGCGTGCTTAGCTTCTCATAACAGGTCTGCATAGGCGTATTTAGCAGAGGGTTGGGGGTGGCACTTGCCCCACCACTGTCAGAAGTGGAGGGGCAGAGTATGCCATTTGCCCACCCACTTTTCAATATGGGTGCTTTCGGCTGAACGCTGAAACATCCAACAGAACAACAGCGGAGGCCAAATTTTCTTTCTGAATGCATTAGCCATGTGAGTAATGCTTTTCTATATTACGTATCTCCCGTTTGGGCAGTGAGGATTGCCTTTCTTGCCTCGCCTAGAAGAGCTGTAGAAGGTGACGAACGGGGTGCTCCATACACGCTGGCACTGCAGAGAACGCTGGCGCTGGGCAGTTCCCGCCACAAGCAGAATTCACGTTGCGCTTCTTGCATCATGCCCAGTTTTTGGGACCGCCTAATAATATTTGCAAACACAAAATTAGCTTGCTATATTTAACCTAACGGCTGGGGGGGGGGGGGGGGGGGGTCACATTCAACGATGGCGTGCTTTACTGAATTAAATTCTTGGGTTATCAAAAAGCCGGCAGATCCCACACCCGATGTTATGCGAAGCAGTGTGCGGGGAGCCTACCAAGTTAACGAGACGACCATGAGAGCACCAAGACGTAGGCGGCTTTTTCATGACCTACATGACACACATGTCATTGCATTCACGTCATGAGTCCTCAGAAGTCCCTTTAGCAACACCTAGGAGACCTTAAGGCGAAATCCTTAGTACAGCTCATGACTATGACTTCAACCATTGACCTTTAGCCTTTTCCTTCACTTAGTACCCCTTCCGAACCCATTCGATTGGTTTTTCACTGTTAATCTTTTTTCGCTGAGTCATTGTCATTTTTTCCTGTGTCATGCTCATGACTATGACTTGTAGCGTCATCCTTTAGTGTTTCCTTCACTTAGTACCCACGTCTGAACCCATTTGAGTGGTTTTTGAGTGTTGACCTTTTTGGCTGGGTCATTGTCATGACCTACAGGACGCGCATGTCATGACCTTCATGTCATGACCTATCATTTATGTTCGGTCATACATTGTAGTCATAGTATGCCAATTTCGGTAAATACCAAAATAACGATACGACCATGAGAGCACTAAGACATAGGTGGCTAGATAGACAGATAGATACTGTCAAAGTATCAAATGTTCGCCAAGAAATGCTTCGCATTTAATACGTCTTTGCTACAAGTTGCCGCAAAGTACAGAACATATACATTCCAAGCTTTGTGCGCAGCAAGAACAAATATATCACAGCAGAGCCCACCCGCGAGCGATTAGGCTGAAAATAAACAATCAGATAGTGGCCGCACCGAGGAACTTCACTGAGTCAGAAACATGACAAGCCGCTGCTTCAAAATGTTTACCAGATAAAGAACGAAGAGCACACCGATCCCGATTTAATTGATAAACGGAAAGTTTGGACAGCTTGGAATACATTTCTAGCCCCGCTTTTAGTACAAGCACCGTGTACGCTGCTCACGCCGTTTGGACAAGGTGTAATGAGCTCTGAAAGCACTTACATGTGCTCTAAAGCTGTGGTCAAAGCTTCGTGTCGTGCACAAAGCCACCGTCTACGATATTCGTCGAAACGGAGGTTTGCTGCGCCGCAGCGGCGTCACGCGCCTTGCATTGTAAACACGGAGGCAACGGAGGTAGCTGAGGCAAGAAATGGCCGCGTCACCACGTGATCAAACATGGTAGCGCCCACGGGAGCGCCGCGAAAAGGGTCAATATCGCATCTACTAGACATACCTAGAACCGGCGCAGTAAGTCATTCTATTGAATTGATCCAATATCTGCAGGAGGGAGCACCAGGAATGCGTCGAATTGGAGCGATCCATGTTAAGTTCAGCCGCATCGGCGTCTTTGACACGCTCCAATCGTACCAACGACCTCGCTTTACCGCGCCATGGGTAAGTGCAAGAGTTGAGCACAAATGTGACTGATGGTTGCAAGCAATTCATCGCTGTAGATGTGGCATTGTTATATTTGGAGCAGAAGCCATGTGTCGAGTTCCACGTTTATGCGACCGAGAACATTCAAAATAAACCAGAAATGAATGTTTTTATTAACATATGTCCTTTTGGCAACGTCTTCGATCTCATGAAATGCGCTTCTGCAGTGGGGTAGGCGCGATCGACCTACATGAAAGAAGTCAAAATGACTTACTTCAACTGAAAACATTCTGTAGAAGAATGCACAAAAGGCAGCACAGACATACGAAAAAGCAGTCGGAATGAATCTCAACTTAATGAGAGAGGGAGACAGACACAAAGCTATGTGAACAGGAGCAAAAAAATATTGAGGAAGTCGTGGATAAATTGCGACACCAGCCGCACCGAGAGACCACTGTCCAGTCAAACGTGTCTATTTTCGCACAGGCGTCCACGTGGCTATTCGCAGTGCACGTCCTGCGGTGGTGTAGCGAAGGCAGAAAATACATCGCCGTCGATAGTTCAGTTGGTAGAGCGGTGGACTGTAGAGGTATTGAACTATAGACATCCATAGGTCGCTGGTTCGAATCCGGCTCGACGGACGGAGTAAACTTTTTTTTTCTGCTCATGTGCTTTCTAAGACGAGAGTGTTGGTCGGGACAGGGAAAAGGGGAGCGGCTAGCGTATTCCGAAGAAGTTTGCAACATAATAAAATAAAAAGGGTCAAACATGTGAGTTAGTGACTCCTTTGAAAGTTAAAAAGTGGTCCTTCAAAAAAGATTTCTAGGACAGTTTTGACGCTCATAAAGTATTTCTTTAGATTTCTGTTTACATTATATTGGTGCAAAATCCTGATTATCGCCGGAAAAAATAAAAGACAAGCTTTCCGTTTGTTGAATTCCTTGTCGGCACCTCAGCACCTCTCCCGTATTCCATTGAATGTTACGCGAAGGACCAGTCAGTAAGACTACCAACTATTTAAAGGTTTTATTTACAACAGCAGTTGCAGCGCTGACCGGTTAGACTCACAGCGCGAGCCCGGCTCCTTCTTCCTCTTCTTTTCTCGAGTGATGGCGCCCGCGCGCATCGTTCAAACAACCAAATACCACACGCGTGTAGCATAATCCCCCGGCGGCAGAAGCGACGTCCCGGAGCGTCTAAATGTCATCACTGGAAGGGTGAGACTCCTTCAGTCGTGTAACGTGCACAATATCACTGGACTGGGAAGCAGTTGGGGCGTCAGGGGCGATCTCGTAGGTGACGGGAGTCACGGCACGAAGCACTCGGTAGGGGCCTGTGTAACGAGACAGCAGTTTTTCCGACAGGCCGGCCTGACGCGACGGAGACCATAGAATCACCAAAGAACCAGGCGGGAAGTGCACGTCTCGGTGTCGCTGGTCGTACAAACGCCTTTGACTCTCTTGGGAGTTCAGAAGGCGGTCACGGGCAATTTCCCTTGCGTGGGCGGCGCGGGCGACGGCATCAAGTGCATATTCACTGGTGGGCGCAGCGTGAACAGGGAGGGTTGTGTCGAGGGTCAGTGCTGGCTCTCGGCCGAACAGAAGGAAAAATGGCGAATAACCGGCTGTGTCGTGGCGCGAGGTATTATACGCAAAGGTGACAAACGGTAGAGCGAGGTCCCAGTCAGTGTGGTCGGAAGAGACATACTTCGCGAGCATGTCTGTGAGAGTGCGATTAAGACGCTCCGTGAGGCCATTTGTTTGCGGATGGTATGACGTGGATAGCTTGTGCCTCGTGGCACAGGACTGCAGGATTTCCGCGATAACTTTTGACAGGAATGTTCGGCCACGGTCTGTGAGAAGTTGTCGCGGAGCTCCATGTAATAAAATCACGTCGCGTAGAAGAAAAGTCGGCAACATCTGTGGCGCAGCTTGTAGGGAGCGCTCGGGTGATGGCGTAGCGCGTGGCGTAATCTGTGGCCACAGCGACCCACCTGTTCCCAGAGGTAGAAAGAGGAAAAGGACCAAGTAAATCTAAACCAACCCGAAAGAATGGTTCCGCGGGAATGTCAATTGGTTGAAGGACCCAGCAGGGAGCGTCGACGGTGTCTTGCGTCGCTGGCATTTCTCACACGCAGCTACGTATCTTCGAACGGAGCGAGCAAGCCCTGGCCAAAAGAAGCGTCGGCGGATCCGGTCGTAGGCACGTGACATACCGAGGTGACCGGCAGTGGGGAGGTCGTGAAGTTCGTGGAGAACAGCCGAGCGAAGGTTTAGGGATCACAAGGAGTAATGCTGGGCCGTCGGGGTGAACGTTGTAGCGGTAGAGTACGCCATCTTGCAGTGTGAATAAGCGAAGGGAGCTGTCGGCAAGTGACGATTCCAGGCGGTCAATGATGATACGGAAGGACGGGTCACGGCGCTGCTCGTCGGCGACATGGACCAGTGGAAAAACAGAGAGAACGCAGGCGTCGCTGTCAGGTTCAGACGTAGAGGTCGGGTCTTGGACTGGGTAGCGAGAAAGACAATCTGCGTCCTGGTGTTGGCGTCCCGACTTGTACGTCACTGTGTAGGGATATTCTTGTAGTCGGAGAGCCCAACGACCGAGCCTGCCAGTAGGATCCTTGAGCGACGAAAGCCAACACAGCGCATGATGGTCTGTGATTACTGAGAAGGGCTTGCCATATAAATATGGGCGGAACTTTGAAACAGCCCAGACGAGAGCAAGACATTCGCGCTCGGTAATCGAATAGTTGCGCTCTGCAGTTGTCAGATGTCAGTTGCCGGCTAGCGTAGGCTATAACACAGTCGTGTCACATTGGCATTGCGCTACGACGGCTCCGATACCATAACCACTGTCATCAGATCGGACCTCTGTAGGTGCGGACGGGTCAAAGTGGGCCAAGATCGGTGGATTGGTCAGAATCGTGATAAGGCGTGAAAATGCGGCAGCCTGAGGGGAACCCCACGTAAAAGGCACGTCTTTCTTCAGAAGTTCAGTGAGTGGTCGAGCGAATGCTGCGAAATCTTTCACAAACCGTCTGAAATAATAGCAGAGCCCCACAAACCTCCGGACGTCTTTGACAGACTCGGGTACAGGAAAAGCTGTTACTGTTCGAACCTTCTCCGGGTCGGGTTGTACTCCGGAAGCATCGACGAGATGGCCGAGCACTGTAATCTGTCGGCAGCCCGAAGTGGCACTTCGATGAGTTTAATTGGAGCCCAGACTTGCGGAAGACGTCAAGGATAGCTGCGACGCGCTCAAGGTGCGTCTCAAATGTAGGAGAAAACACAAGGACGTCGTCGAGGTAACAAAGGCAAGTTGACCATTTGAAACCTTGAAGTAGAGAGTCCATCATCCGTTCGAACGTGGCTGGGGCCTTGCATAAACCAAACGGCATAACCTTAAATTGGTAGAGGCCATCTGGAGTGACGAAAGCGGTCTTTTCTTGGTCTCGCTCATCGACGGAAATCTGCCAATAACCAGATCGAAGGTCAATGGACGAAAAGTATTTGGCACCGTGAAGACAATCAAGAGCGTCGTCAATTCGTGGTAACGGGTAAACGTCCTTTTTAGTGATTCGGTTTAGGTGGCGGTAATCAACGCAGAAACGCCACATGCCATCTTTCTTTTTGACGAGCACGACCGGCGACGCCCAAGGGCTCGACCTCCCAGCACCTCCACGAGAATGTTACGCGAAGGACCAGTCAGTAAGACTACCAACTATTTACAGGTTGTATTTACAACAGCGGTTGCAGCGCTAACCGGTTAGACTCACAGCGCGAGCCCAGCTCCTTCTTCCTCTTCTTTTCTCGAGTGATGGCGCCCGCGCGCATCGTTCAAACAACCAAATACCACACGCGTGTAGCAGTATTCTCTCAAATTTGGGTCCATTTTGGCGCAGGAAAGATTCTCCAGTTCAGTCTCTACGTGGTTCCTATTTGAGAAGGCAAATAGTAATCCTTATTACTCACCAACAATGAACTAAACTGGAGTAGGTGTTGTGAAAATCGACGGCATGACGAAGAGCAGATGAGGAAACTTCCGGACGCCGTCCCCACACACCTTTCAATTATTTGCCGTTTTTTTTTCCTTTTCTTTCTTTCTTTTTTTTTTTTGCTGTTTTGCCAAGCCTACTTTCGGGGTTGTAAGTGGCCCCTTTGCGACTGCAGATGCTTAATTTACTAACGCAGCTGAATTTATGCGTATTCCTCTTCAATGTCCCTTTTCAGTACTCCAATATTTTATATAAGTTTGCCAGAACTTTAAAACGACAAGAAACTAAAACGCTACACTTCAATTTGCGGCAGGCGACTTCGTGACACCGCGCAGAAAAGACGCATACGAATTGAAGCGACATGGCTTCTTCGTAAGGTTCGCTGCTGCTGCCTCATGTAGGAAGAGGCAGCAGCAGTTGACACGAACGAAACGCTACTACCTGAACTTCACTAGGTGTAATCGTGCAACGGAGTGCAAGGCGCAATATGAATTTAAAACTACTCCCATTTAATTTTCCGCGCTGCCTGTAATCGTCACCGACTGCTGGCCGATTAACATTGGCTCTGGCCTCATGCGCGTACGCTTGCCGCGGTGGCGCGAAGCTACAGGATGGATGGATGGATGGATGGATGGATGGATGGATGGATGCTACGAGCGTCCCCTTTGACACGGGTTGGTGGGTTGCGCCACCAAGCTCTTGTTATTATTTTGCCTAATGTCCTACCTTATTTTTGAGTAAACACACAACCACAAAGAATTCTAAGCATCAAACTTTTTCAACCATTACTGGGAACTATGTTTCTGTACGTTTCCGTTGTTCGAGGTCTCCCTACTTTTCTGCCACCAAACTTCCAACCACCTCTTACTAATCTCTATAGCGGACATGTTTACTTTCCCCCGCTATCCCTGAACCCAAGGGCTTCAAGGAGGTCAGAGGAGCCTAGACTTGCAGCTGGGTAGATTTCTTCACATTCCAATAAAACATGTTCCACCGTTTCTCTAGCTTTACCGCAGCAAGCACATGCACCTTCATCCTTGGTGCACCTCGCTGTATAACTACGCGTCCTAATGCATCCTGACCTCACTTCGAAAAGTTTGAGTTATCATAAATTGTTTCTTTCCTGATTTCGTTTTTTTTCCCGTGAGGTAGTTAGTCATAGCACGTTTCTTTTCCATTGCCGCCACCCATGACATTGTCTCAGCCTCTCTTACTCTGCGTTTGACGTTCTTTGTTGCCGTGTTCCTGACCATACCGGTCGCATACTTGCTGGTAAGCTTCCTAGTTCTTTTCCTCCACTGTGAGTCAATGTTTTGCCTGTACAAATACCTGAACCCTCTTGCACCTCATCTACTTTCTTCCATATTCCTCAGTCGTTCTTCAAAATCAATTTTGCTCTGAGCCTCCCTTACTCCAAAATTTTTCCAGCCCATATCACCCTGCACAGCTTCATTAGTAGTGTTCCCATGAGCGCCCAATGCGAGACGTCCCACTGACTTTTGGTTGCCATCGAGTCCTAATTGTGCCCCTAACTTCAAGCTAACAACCGCATTTCCAAATGTAAGTGCCTGGAACCATTACACCATTCCACACTACCCCGGAGCGCCTCGTACCTATTGTATCCCCATAGCGCTCTGTGCTTCATAATGGCCGCATTTCGCTTCCCGTTTGCTATTATTTCTTTCCTGTGTCTCCAGATATCTATCGCCTTCGTTTAGAGAGAGTAGATTTTAATGAAGAGAAGGGAGGAGAGGTCGGCCTGGAGAGCGTGTCTCTAGCCTGCTACTCCTCACTGGGGTAAGGGGAAGTGGGAGATACAGAGAGAGGTAGGTGACAGGTGATTATGATATCGTACAATGAGCTACTATTTACACACGTTGTCCAATACGCGGTTGTGCACTTTTCACACACTACACGCAGGAGTAGTGTTGTCCACACAGAACGTCATCGCACAAACACATTTCGCGCACTGCACACTGCACAGGTCCTAGAGACGACCGTCTAAGCCCGTCTCACACATAAAGTTCAATAGTGATCTTATGGTGCGCTGGGCATGATCAACGCTTCTCCATGCGCCTAAAACATTGGCTTCCGAAAAGGGGCGGGAGTCCAAACAGTCAACACTACGTTTTAGTGTCCTTCGCTCGGTCGCATATTGAGGGCACACGCAAAGTATGTGTTCTATTATCTCGGGAGTGTGACAGACGCTACAATCAGGGTCCCGTTCTCGTCCAATCTTGTGAAGGTATTTGCGAGTGTACGCCGCACCAAGCCGCAATCGATGGATTAGTGTTTCCTGGCCTCTCCGCATCCGAAGTGGAAGTCGGAATCGCAAACCGTCGTCAAGTCTATAGAGGCGCTCTTGTTGATGTTCGGGATTGTCCCATTGTCGCTCCATAGACGTTTTGATGGAGTTGTGTAGCAAGGCGTTGATGTCATAACGGCAAAAGGGAAGTTTTATAATCTTCCCGTCAGTATGCGCCATTTTTGCTTCCGCGTCAACCTGCTCATTTCCGGCTATTCCACAGTGGCTGGGAATCCACTGCAGTGCAATGGTATGTCCGGATTGAGACGCCTCAGTAAGCAGAGCCATGATGTCGTAGATTAGAGGGCTATATGCGCTTCTGGGATTCATATAATTGCTTATGAGTTGCAGCTTATGAGTTGCAGCGCGGTTTTGAGTCGCAGAACACTGTCCAGTTAGCGAGGTTTTGTTGTACTATGCAGCGGACTGCTTCTCGAATACCGGTCAACTCAGCTGCTGTAGACGATGTTTTGTGCCCTATCTTGAACCGCTGCGTAATCCGCATTGCAGGTACCGTGTAAGCTGCCGCGGAAGAGGTCTGTGTAACAGAACCATCTGCAAAAACATGTTCGGTATATCCGTACTTGTAAGCAATGTAGGATAACACGAAATGTTTGAGACCCGCAAGCGGCATTTTCGACTTTTTCGTTATTCCGGGGATTGAGATTTTCACCGTCGGCTTTGCCATCGTCCAGAGTGGAGCTTCCGGTATGCCATGCGGTGCGAAGTCCGACGGCAGTAGATCCCGTTGCGACAATACGGCTCCTGAGTAGGCGGCGTCAGGCCGTATACTTGTGACATTTGTCAGTGGATGATTCCTATGCCTTGTCAGTAGCCTTAAATGCACTCGCATTGGCTCATGTTGCAGATACACTCGAGCTGGGCATGCGCGTGCCTCTGCAATAGTGCCCCATGTGGAAGTACATCGTGGTAACCCTAGGCAAATTCTTAGTGCGCGAGCCTGAGTGCCTTCAAGTGTGCGGAGGGCAGATGAACTAATCCCAGAAAGTACAGGTGCGCTGTAGCGGAGGTATCTAACAAAAAGTGCCTGGTAGAGCTGCAGAAGAGATGATTGGGATGGCCCCCACGATTTTCCAGACATATGTCGAATGATTTGTGCAAAGCTGTCCAGCTTTTTTCTCAATGCAGAGATGTGTTTCGACCAAGATAAGTCACGGTCGATGGTGACTCCGAGAAACTTATAGTGGGTTACCGAAGGTATAATCTTGCCATCAATCATGACGGGGTAGCAGGTCATTGACTTCCGCGTAAATGCCATGGCTGCACTCTTAGTCGGTGAGAGATGAAGTCCACGACTATTTAGGTATTGCGACGTTATTGACACTGCACGCTGTAGCTTTGTTTGTACTTGTAAGCGCGTTAAGCTCGTGGTCCATATACAGACGTCATCTGCGTACACAGAGACAGAGACTGCGCCTATGAGTTCTTTGACGAGTCCAACGAGAACAACATTAAATAAGGTTGGGCTAAGTACACCTCCTTGAGGCACCCCACTGATAGACAGGATGGTTCCTTGTATGACCGTCTAGAGTTGTCATAAATATCGTTCTCTCTCGAAGATAGCTGGCTATCCACTGATGCATACGGCCACCAATGCCATATTCTTCAAGGGCATTTAAAATTGCATCATGTAGAACATTGTCAAATGCACCCTTGATATCCAGAAAGACAGCAGCCGTCAATCGACGGCGACGTTTCTGATGTTCAACAGTCGTTACTAGATCAATAACGCTGTCGATTGGCGACCTACCCTTTCGGAAACCTGTCATAGCGTCTGGATATATATTACGCTTCTCCAAAAACCATTCTAGGCGCATCAAAACCATCCGTTCCATGGTTTTTCCTATACAACTGGCAAGCGCCACTGGTCTGTAGGAAAGCATATCATGGGGTGACTTGCCTGGCTTCAATAATGCCACGATCTTGCTTGTCTTCCAATGTGCAGGCACAGTTCCCGAGGCCCAAGAGAGATTATATAAAGCCAGAAGCTCTTCAGTCGCTCGAGGGCCCAGATGGCGTAGGGTAGAATAGGTAATGCCATCAGGCCCTGGCGCACTTGAGTGTATTGAAGAAGAGAGCGCAGCACGTAGCTCTTGTAGCGTGAATGGAAGGTCGAGACGATCGTCCACTGTTGGGGGAGCGCACCTGAACAGCGTGGATATCACTGGGAGAAAAGTCGACGCGCGCTCCTGTTCTTCGTCAATCGTCAGGGCCTGTAGCCACGTCTACTCTTCTGAACACCAAGGACACTACTATATGGCCTGCCCTGCTGTCTCGGAGGCCTTCGTTTATCCATACACACAGGTATTGGTGTTCTTTTACCCGAGGTATTCCCTGGCCCTGTATATATAGTAACACTCTCTCTTCCATGTTTTCATTGTATACCATAAAACCTGATTTTTTTGCGTTAAATATTAATCCTAAGTTCTCACCTTCTTCTCCACAGATATCAGCCAGACGTTGCATATCACTTTGCGTGTTATCAATAAGCAACACATTGTCGTCCGCATAAAATAAACCTGGAAGCTGCTGCTCAACTATTGTGCCATGCTGCTTGTATAAGAGGTTAAACCCGATATTGATTCCTTCTAGCACCATTCTTACCATGTACATTATAAGCAGCAGCAGGGATAAAGGGCAACCCTGTCTCAGTCCCTTGTGGATATGAACTTTATCCTCGCTCCTCATCCATTTCCATTCAACACAAATGGTATTTTCTCCGTAAATCTCCCTCAATAGCTGTATACAGTCGTTGCCAATACATTATATCTGACCCACAAAATGTTGCGGCCTATATGTTGTCATACGCTCCGGTAATGTCTAAAAAAGCCACATATAGCGGTCTCCTTTCTTCTCTGGATATTTCATTGAGTAAGGACAAATAAGTTATCGTCGAGCCGCCTACCGATTCTGAAGCCATTCTGAAGTTCTCCCAATATGCCATTATTCTCTGCCCATGCTTGCAGCTTCAATTTAATCGCCTGCATTGCTAACCTGTATATTACCGATGTGCCTTGATGTCAGCTTCACCTCCTGCCCATCGAGGCCCCCTAGCGAAGCTGTCTCACCCTTCTCCCACCAATACCTGTTGGTGCTGTCTTACTCGCGACTCCAACTAAATGCTCGCCCACTACCGGCCGCGCCGATAAACAACCGATCTAGGTTCTCGCATTTCAGCGTGCGCTGCAACGTTGCCTCGTAGTTCTCAAATCGTCGCTGTGCCGTCGCGCACAAGCCCTAAAAAAATGTCCAATTAACTTTACTGTGTACCATTGTGCGTGCCATCGCGGTGGAAAGACAGCAATTCATCATTTCATCGTTTCCCGAAAGTAGCAGACGACGCGCAGCGGAGAGCGACATGGATAAGAAACTTTCGCATTGGGAAATAGGTGGCTGACACTATGGTGGTTTGTTCTAAACACTTCGTTCGGGACGACTTCCATTTGATGGCTCTGTACTATCATTATTTCCTACATACGCTTACCTAACTATACTGCTAGATCCAGCAGATATGCAATTATTCTAGACTTTTCGAACCCAGCTATAGCTGATTTTTCAGAATATCGACACCTCCTATTCTCTTGGCACAAAAACTCCTTTCACACCAGAAAAAGTCGAAGTAATTTTTACCCGATTACGTTGTGAAATACCAGTACTAAACTTTTATCGTCACAGGGCTGGTCTGGCGCCCTCCCCTCTGTACCCACTCTGTGGAGAAGATGAAACTATAGATCATTTTTTTTCTTATTCAGACGCTTTTTTTCTTCTTTAAGGAAATACATCTTAGAATCGAGGTTTACACAACTTGGTTTAATTTTTTTTCCATTCTGAATATTCTTTCTCTAGGAGCCTCCTCTCTTGGTAACTACCACAGGGATGTTTGCTCAGCCGTGGAGGAAGTTATAGTTGTTCTGGGGAGATTTTTTACGTTCTTGATGCTATTTTTTATTCATTTCCTCCTAACAATTTTACCAATTTTAGTATTAACAGCATATTTCGAAATACCGTCCATATCTTGGCCAATCCCCCGCAGTGGTTAGGCGCCATCATAGAAGGGAAAGCAAACGAAACCAATTCATGCCTCGTGCGTGCATTTCATTCATATCCTCTACATATTCAGTTAAACAACCACGACGGCATCATGTCACTCATATAATTCATGTCATGACATACATGCGATGACAAATATGTCATGTCATTGATGTCATGACATGTAATTCATGTTATGCATGCATGCATGTCATGCCGCCCCTGCCTATTCTGATATATATCCAATTGAAGAAACGACCACGACTGCTTCACGATGTAGGGGGCCAGATAGATAGATAGATAGATAGATAGATAGATAGATAGATAGATAGATAGATAGATAGATAGATAGATAGATAGATAGATAGATAGATAGATAGATAGATAGATAGATAGATAGATAGATAGATAGATAGATAGATAGATAGATAGATAGATAGATAGATAGATAGATAGATAGATAGATAGATAGATAGATAGATAGATAGATAGATAGATAGATAGATAGATAGATAGATTGTTGTACATACGTTGGCTGTTCCGTGTACACAGGTAGTGCACGGTACATATGCCTCTTGGCAGCATCCACGATTGACCTGCAGCAGAATATCCTTCGAACAGTCCCTGCCTCGGGTAGTAGACCTAATATGGATTAGGTTGGCTGGTGAAGGCATGTAAAAATTAAGCGAAACAAATCGCGTGCTGCTAATAGAATAACCTCTAAACAGTAGCGCAACCATCGCCATCTTTATCTTCCGCCTTATATGTATGGCACGTTAATGTGCATGCATGCGCATGTGTCTCGTTACTCGTGCTGCGTGCTGCGAGGTAAGATTAATAGAAGAAAAAAATATAATTTCTTTTACTCCCACAATCGGCCTGAATGGCTCCATTTCTTTCGCTCGCCGACCCACGCATTGTTATAGTGGGCCTAACCTCGGTCCCTATAGAGGGCATTTCCTGTTTGTCCATGTTAATTATGTGGCTCTGCTTTTTATACAGGCACCACTCTTGAGTTGCCCCACCTCGCCATCGCAAAGTGGTGCTAGTGGGGCGCCACGACGGGCTGGAGCAAATCTCCTTGAGTTGCAATTTTCTCTAGGAAGAGGCAGGATGTTTGTCGACTGAGCTAATGAACAAAATTTTGCAATCGCTAAACCTGGTTGAAGCTAGCTAAAGCTAAGCTGAGGTCAGGTTGAATAGTGCGGCGCATGAGTCAGGAAAATTTAGAACGAAATTTAGGTGAGATACAGAAGCTGTGGGAATATTTTTGTTAGTGGCATCGGCACTACTGTTACCGGAACTACTGTAGAGGTGGTACACAAGACCGCATCTGGGTGCCGCATCCGAGCAAAGATCAAGCTCACAGATAATGCTAATCGCATCAAAACAAAAGAATCTGAAGATATCTAAACACTGACTGCGAAAGCAATATTGCCCAAGTGAATGCCGGTAATATTAGAAAGCGACACCTAGCGTCACAAGCGCCACCGGCTTGTTTGCTAAATGGCCATTTGACGCTTTCGCATCAAAATTCGAGCACAGAATTGTGCAAAGCCTCCACCAAACCTGTTTTGAGAGGACGTTCAAGGCCTGACCTATGCCTCCATTTCGCGAGTGCGACTTGCGCGCTGCAGTACTGCACGTTATCGCGTACCGCAGAGCCGTGAGAGAATCGGCAATGCCTTTCTCAAGCTCCACGTGCAGTAATGGGACGGAACCAGTTTCGATTCCACTTCCGAGCTCTTAACCCCCGTTAGAAGACTGCACAGCTGAGCTGATCTTTAACACTGCAACGGGTACTTTCGTTTTCGAACATGTATACCTGTTGAATGAGATAGAAGACGAGCAATACACTTGCACGCTCTCTTCTTGAATAAGACTGACTCAGTATTTCGAAGACCTTCCTAGCCAGGGAGTGCCCCAGTCGCGCAGCTTGTCGTGGTCAACCTGGACCCATCTGGAACACCCGGGCCGAACAACGACCTGGGCCAATGCACAATTCATCGATATCGAGCCTTACACACCCAACATCTCCCATTACCGCAACGTAAACTACTCTATATACATGACAGTCCGCGGTCCTGGTGAAGGCTGGTGGTATTAGACCTCCTTATAAGTGTGCTCCTGTGGGTGTAGGCACATCTGAAGCTGTCATTATACACGTATACATCTGTGTCATACGAGGTATAATAATGTAACCAGCATCTGCACCGAAGAGTCCTTGCAACCGAAGGTACCCCTTTTTTAATGCGATTAGCATTCTTCGGGGGATTCACCCAGTTTGCGGTATGTCTGTCGGTATTGTCATTGACAGAACCGCAAGGGAAGCGATAACCTCGTGGCCAATGCGATCTCTCGACCATATTGCTACGGCGCAACCGAGAGTGGTGCCAAAGTCAGATGAGGACGATTTGACGTGTCGAGGTGTAATCAGTCTCGACAGCTATCTTTTGTATATCGTTGCCTTTCTTGTAAATAGTGAAAATACATATTACATACATCTTTATATGTGACTTCCTCAACGTAACAAATTGGTGAGAGGTGCGGGGTACCCACGAGAGACAACAACGGAGCTCCGCAGTGGTCGTCACCTCGGACTGGACAACATGACGGGCGAAACAGGACCCGAAGTGGTGGAGCCCACATCAACGCTGACAGTTGTGTTGGCTGAGCCGCGAGACGTTCTGCGGCACCGACCACCTCGACAGGGAAGACTGGATCGCCACATATGAGCGTGTAAGTGCCCACAACAAATGGGATCCGAGGATTAGGTTGGCCAACTTTGTGTTCTACCTACAAGGCACGGCGAAGGCGTGGTTTGATAACGACAAGGAATAGCTTAATGACTATAATACGTGCAAGCAGAAGCTGAGGGACTTGTTCAGCATGCCCTGCCGGGTGGAGACCGCCGCAAAGAAAGAACTAGCGACCCGCGTCCAAACGTCCACACAATCGTACGTCTCTGACATACAGGACGTTCCGCCGCTGTGCCGTAATGCCGACAGCGGTATGGCCAAGTCAGACAAGGCTGGTCATGTACTGAACAGGAGCGCTGACGATGCCTTCAACCGGCTCATGTGCAAAAATTGTGAGACAGTACAGGATATCTTTAAAAAGGTGTCACCGCTTTGAGCAGGCCAAGAGTCACTGCACTGCAACGGCGTTCGCACGTCTGCCGAACACAGCTGGGACATTCTCTTGTGACGGCAGGCTAAGATTCCAGTGACCATCATCATCTGATGGCCTGACGTAGATAGTACAGCGAGAACTAGAAGCCATGGCTCCTGCAGCCTGTCTTTACCACCACAGTGAGCTGAACAACATGCTTGCAGTACCATTTGTGCAGGATCCGCGAAGAACTCGCTAATCCAGAAGTTCATTCTGTATGCGCCATTGCCGCTTCACAGCTGTCTAGTGCTCTTCGCACATTCAATGGTCAGCGATATGCCTTCACACTACCGAAATCCAGCCGAGTGGCGAACCGCAGACGATCGGTCAATCAGTTTTCCCTGCTGGCGTATCAGTCACGCTTCTCGCCATTGCAACAACCGTACTGTCTCTCCACATCAGTGACCGCGCCATGCACCAGTTATTATCGCCCCGAACAAAGCGCGCGCCGTTACCAGCCGGCATTTGACGCCAAACGGCCAAACAATGACGCTCGTGCCACTTGGAACAGTCACACGTCGTCATTGAAACGCCACCAGTGCTCTTCACCACCAGCTCGTCGGCTATCGTCCCAATCACCGCTGGCTCATCGCCCGCTGTCCCCAATGCAGCCCCGGCGCCCGTCTCCGGAAAACTAATCGATGCAGCTCCCCGAGGTGACGGTGCATTGACGACTCGACCGCAAAACCCTCTGATCACTTGATGGACGTTGTAGTCGGTGGGGTCAGTGTCTCAGCACTCATTGAGACAGGCGCGCATATATCCGCGATGAGGGCCCCATCACGCCGACGCCTGAACAAAGTCTTCACAGCTGCTGCATCACGCACCCTCACGTCGTCGCTGTCGAAGGATCACCTACCATGCTAGGTATGTGCAATGCTCGCATTGGCAGCGCAGGGTGCCTAACCACTGTGTTGTTTGCCGTTTTGGAACAATGCCCTTACGACGGTATACTCGGCTTAGACTTTTTATCGTCCCATTCAGCCTTCTTTGACTGCGCGTCTAGTGCCTTGAGCTTGAGCTACCCCACGGCTGCTGTAGTGCACCTTTCAGACCACCATGGTTATGTTCTGCCCAAGACATCCACCTGTCGACCCAAGCCACTAAGCACGGCACTCTAATGTTTCCATCTGTTTCTGATGGCGTCTACCTGCTATGTCCCACCACTGTCAGCTATTCTGGCTGTTTTTCGACACGCTGGCCTGCAATTGAACTGATCCAAGTGCCACTTAGGGCGTCGTCAAATTACTGTTTTTGGCCATCTCGCCAGTGCTGCTGGCGTTCAGCCCGACCAGGACAAGATTCGTGCTGTCCAGAACTTTTCTTTGCCGTCTTCTACCGCAGACGTGAGAAGCTTTGTTGGACTATGCCCCTATTTCCGTCGTTTCATGAAGAAGTTCGCCGACACCGCTCGACCATTCACGAGAGGCCCTGCTCAAGCCAAAGCCTTCTCCGCGCTCGTACTCTTGCTAACAGCTCCCGCATTGCTGGCTCATTATTATCCATCTGCTGCCACGGAGCTTCACACGGATGCCAGTGGCCAATGCATTGGGTCTGTATACTCCTCCACTGGCAGCGTAACGCAGCGCGCGTAATTGCATACGCCAGCCGCTTCCTGTCACCTGCCGAGATAAAGTTTTCAGTTATGAACTCGAGTGCCTGGCATTAATTTGGGCAGTAGCTAAATTCCGCCCTTACTTGCACGGCCGCACATTTTCTGTGGTTACCGATCAGCATGCCTTGTGCTGGCTGTCGTCACTTAAAGACCCCGCTGTACGATTGAGTAGATGGACGCTACGGCTCCAATAATTATAGTTTGTCGTCTTGTAAAGTCAGAACACTTGCACAAGGATGCCGGCTGCATCTCCCGTCATCCTGTCGACCACCCTGAATATGATGCGCATGACACCCACGTTTGCGTCCTGGCAATTTCTGATCTCCGTGACATCCGCACTGAACAACGGCATGATGACTTCTTACGCGTTCTCATCGATCGTCTCAATTCTGAACATTCGGAGCCAACTCTGCGCATGTTCGTACTCCATGACAACGTTCATACCGTCAGAGCTCGAGCCCTGAAATACCAGAATGTTTACTTATTGTGCCACGCCATCCCTGGAATGCTTTAGCAGTTGCATGACATGCACCTACGGCATGACGGCGCCGCTTCTACTGGCCAGGCCTGTACCGCTCCATGCACCGCAACGTTGCAGCCTGTGCACTCTGCCAGCGCCGCAAAAACCTGCAATAATTGCAATTGGGCAATAATTGGGCCGTTGCCGCGACTGACTACGCGACCCTGTACGCAATCACGCGAGCTTTGCTCACAATGCTGCGCAACTGAGGTGGCGGTTTTCCTTTTAAATGACGTCATCCTTCATCACGGCGCACCCCGGAAGCTCCTCAATGGTCGCGGCCGTACCTTCTTCTCCCGCGTCATTGAAGGCTTACTTCGTTCCTGTTCTGCCGAGCACAAGCTTTCCACCGCTTACCACCCACAGGAAAATGGACTCACGAAGCGGCTCAATCAAACTTTGACAGAAATGCTGTCTATGTACGTTCCTGACAACCAACGTGACTGGGACGAGGTGTTACCCTTCCTGACTTTCGCTAACAATTACACGAGATCACTGGCTTTATACCCTTTGACCTTCTGTTCGGCCGCCACCCTACTTTGCCCGTTGTCATACTGCTTCCTTCCTCGACGAACACCCCCACTGAATATGCTCAAGACGTCTGCGCCTGGGCTCACACGGCGCGCCATATTGCTGGTTCCCTGCTCACCGAGTCTACATATATATATTGTAGCGAAGAAGACTGGCGCCCTGTGTGACTGGCGCGCCCTGTGGACGCACTATCATCATCGGCCCGCCGACGAAGACGGGCTCGCGCTCTCGGTGTCCGACGCTCAACTGAGACGGTCGCGTTTCTGAGTCGTCAATAAACCCCATTACATATTTGGTGGAGCTGTGCTGGGTTCTACTTCCCCAACCCTGGAACTACGCAATCGGACGCTGCCGGCCATCATGCCTGACGACGCCAGCCAAACAACACCTCCGGCACCGCCAACATTGATTTGTCCTGGCTCCGTGCGTCAACGCGATCCTCCCATCTTCAGCGGCTCCGACGAATACGACGTCGAAGATTGGCTCTCGATCTACGAGCGGGTGAGTGCCCCCAATAAATGGGACGATGCTACGAAGCTCAGCTACGCCAACTTCTATCTCACGGGTGTCGCTAGCGTGTGGTACCACAACCACGAATCCGACCTTCGCACCTGGTCAGATTTCAAGGCGCGCATTACGCAAGTGTTCGGTCGCCCTGCGGTGCGGAAGCTCCGTGCCGAAGAGCGCTTGCGCAGCCGTTCCCAGCAACCCGGTGAGAACTTCACCAAGTACATAGAAGATGTTGTAGACCTTTGTAAGCGCGTCGATCCATCGATGACTGAGTCTGACAAGATCCGTCACGTGATGAAGGGAATCGAAGACGACGCATTCCAAATGCTCCTCTCGAAAAGCCCGCGGACCGTGGTCGAGGTCGCTGAACTTTGTCAGAGTTACGACGAACTCAGGCGGCAACGTCTGCTCACTCGACGTTCTTCTGTTCCCGATGCTTCCGTTGCAAGTTTAGCCGCTGTCACTAACAACGACTATCTGCTCGGCGAAATCAAGGAATTTATACGCTCCGAAGTCGCCCGCCAGCTATCCCTACTCACCGCCGTCCCCGGACCTACGCCGTCCTTGGCTCCTCCGTTGCGTCAAATGCTCCAAGAACAAGTGTCCGAAGCCATACAGTCTCCTCGTGCAGCGCCACCATTGTCTGTACCTCTGAGCTACGCCGAGGTTGCAGCACGGCCACCCCCATCGACTTTTTCAGCGCCACCGTTTGCTGCACCGCCACGTCCAATCCCTCCAGTGTACACCACCAGATCACCAGCTAGCACGGGGCCCTGGCGTACACCCGACAATCGCCCCGTGTGCTTCTTCTGTGGTATCCCTGGTCACGTGGCACGGCTCTGTCGCCGTCGACACAGGCTTCAAGGTCATGACCAACCTGTCTCCTCCTACGTTTCGCCAGCTTCGTCCTTCTCACCGCCACGTGATTCGCACTTGCCGTCCACGCGCAACGTCATTCCTTCTGCCCGTGATCGTCGCTCGCCATCCCCTCGTCGCCGCTCACTTTCCCCCATGCGGCGGCGTCCGGCCCCATCGGAGCAGGAAAACTAGCTACCGCAGTTCAAGAGGCGAGAACTGCGTTCCAGTCGAACCACACAAGGCCTCGCTCTCTTCCGACGAACGTAATCGAAGTATCTGTTGAAGGAGTCGTCACACTGGCATTAGTCTACACAGGCGCCGCCGTTTCAGTAGTTACGGAAGAACTTTGCCGCAAGCTTCGAAAAGTAATGACGCCCTTATCTGCGCTGTCACTCCGGACTGCAAGTTCCCAGTGCATTACCCCTGTTGCCGCATGTACCGCCCGCATCGTCATTCAAGGATACACGTATACAGTCGAGTTCGTCGTCCTCTCATCCTGTTCATACGACGTCATCTTGGGGTGGGACTTCCTTTCCGATCATCAGGCCGTCATTGATTGTTCTCGCGCCGAAATTGAATTTTCTCCGCTTCCCGACACCCGCTCACATGAACTTGACGATCTCGGCGACAAACTGGTCGTTACAGAAGACACTACGATCCCTCCGCACTCTTCGGTGATTGTGCATGCCTGCTCTACTTTCGCCACTGACACTACTGCCCTGTTTGTCCCATCGGACATTTTTGTTCGCCGACAATGTTCCCTTCCCTTCGCTGTCCTAACTGTCAGTGGTGGCTGCACGAGACTACTCGTTTCCAACGCTAAGGCCACGCCCCTCGTCTTACGTCGTGGCGAGTGCCTTGGACGTCTTCAGTCTGCCGACTCGGTTACCATCTTTGACGCGCCTCTTGACGACACCTGTTCAGACGTGAACTCGTTGACTTATAGCTTGCATTGTTCCCAGCCTAGGCACGACGTCTTCCATAGTTCAGTGGATGCCCTCTTGAGCCCTACGCAGCGTTCGCAGCTTCTTAGCCTTCTACGGAAATAGCAATCTACGTTCGACTGTCAACACGCCCCATTAGGCCGCACATCGACTGTACGTCACGAGATCGACACCGGCACCCACGCACCACTGCGCCAGAGGCCTTATCGTGTATCAGCCGCGGAGCGCCATGTTATTGAAAACCAAGTAAGCGAAATGCTTGAGCGTGGAGTGGTTCAACCTTCTAATAGTCCCTGGGCGTCGCCTGTAGTCCTGGTTAAGAAAAAAGATGGCTCAATTCGATTTTGCGTTGACTACCGCCGTCTTAATAAGATAACTCGCAAAGACGTCTACCCTTTACCGCGCATCGACGATGCTCTGGATTGTTTGCAAGGCGCGGAGTATTTTTCTTCGTTCGATTTACGCTCAGGCTATTGGCAAGTTCCTATGGATCCTGCCGATCGCCCGAAGACAGCCTTCGTGACCCCAGATGGCCTATATGAATTTAACGTTATGCCGTTTGGGCTTTGCAATGCCCCTGCTACATTCGAACGAATGATGGACAATCTGCTTCGTGGGCTCAAATGGAAGACATGCCTATGTTACCTTGATGATGTCGTCGTCTTTTCTCCAGATTTTCCCACACATCTGTACCGTCTCGAACAAGTCCTGCAGTGCATCACCGAGGCAGGCCTCCAACTCAACTTGAAGAAATGTCGCTTTGGAGCCCAGCAGCTTGCTATACTCGGACACGTCGTATCGAAAGATGGCATACTCCCTGATCCTTCGAAACTTCACGCCGTCGCCGAGTTCCCGAAACCCACGTCCCTGAAAGAACTTCGGAGCTTTATCGGGCTCTGCTCCTACTTTCGTCGTTTTATACGGAATTTCGCTTCCATCATTGCTCCGTTGACTCAGCTGCTTCGCGGCGACACACGACTTTCTACTTGGACCACAGCTTGCGACGATGCGTTTGAAACCATGCGGCGTTTGCTCACTTCGCCTCCCGTACTGCGCCATTTCGACCCCACGGCCCCCACGGAAGTCCACACCGACGCCAGTGGCGTAGGACTTGGTGCCGTGCTTGCACAGCGAAAAAGTGGGCATGATGAATACGTAGTAGCCTACGCCAGCCGAACACTAACGAAAGCGGAATCTAACTACTCCGTCACCGAAAAGGAGTGCCTGGCTATCATCTGAGCCCTTGGAAAATTCCGACCCTACCTGTACGGCCGCCCCTTCGACGTCGTTACAGATCACCATGCTCTATGTTGGTTATCGACTTTAAAGGATCCGTCAGGCCGCCTTGCGCGATGGTCTCTACGGTTACAAGACTTCGACATACGCGTCATTTACCGGTCTGGCCGTAAACACACCGACGCGGATGCCCTCTCTCGGTCGCCTACACCAAGTGACATGACTTGCATTACAGCCATCGAATCGGCGTTTTCGTGGCCTGTGCCCGTCAACATGGCTGTGGAGCAACGCAAAGATCCCTGGATTTCTGACATTTCAACAACATGCCCTTCACGTGCTATCCGCCGCCTCGCTTCTCATTTCGAGTTGCGGGATGGTGTTCTATATCGTCGAAATTACGCTTTCGACGGTCGCAAATGGTTGATCGTCGTTCCCCGCCATCTGCGCACAGATGTATGCTCCGCTCTCCATTCAGACCCGCAATGCGCCCATGCCGGCCTCTTCAAGACTTACGCCAGGCTTCGCTCCCGCTTTTATTGGCATGGCATGTATAATTTTGTGCGAAAGTACATTCGCTCGTGCACAGCGTGCCAACGACGCAAGCTTCCTGCTCCTCGTCCTTTTGGTCCTTTACAGCCCATTCCTTGTCCGTCCCGACCGCGTTGGCATCGATCTCTACGGCCCTCTTCCCTGCACATCAGCTGGCAATCGCTGGATTATTGTCGCTGTCGACCACCTCACCCGCTATGCAGAAACTGTGGCACTGCAAACAGCGACCGCCCGCGACATTGCGTCCTTCCTACTGCATCACTTCATACTGCGTCACTGGGGCACCGCGGGAACTTCTTAGTGACAGAGGGCGTGCGTTTCTTTCCGAAGTTCTTAACGCCCTTCTGACCGCGTGCCATACCGTCCATCGCACCAGTACAGCTTATCATCCGCAAACGAACGGCATAACAGAACGGTTTAATCGTACTTTGGGCGACATGCTATCCATGTACATGGCATCGGATCATACCAACTGGGACCTCGTTTTGCCATATTGTCACGTAGTAGTGACGCTCAAGAAAACAGCCGTAAAACTGTGTATAACGAAACTGATTTTTTATTGGGCGAACCTGTGCCCACAAAAGCAAGCTACACTCAAAGCACAACGATAGCGGCGAACACAGTCGGCGATCGTCGAAAATCTGATCAGCGGCGAAGCGCGTCGGCTTTTATACCTGAGTCATCGAAGGTTCCAGATTAATCCCTGATGCCCGCGTGTCTTCCAGAAAGTTCTAGACAATTCGCGTCGGTCATACAATCAGATAACATAAGCGTCGGTGAAACAGGCAACGGAAAGAAGCATCGATAACGTTCTAGAAACTTCCGATACAGGCGCGTCCTGCGCCGAGCGATAACGTTTAACATTTCTTAGCCGGTGGAAAGCGGCCACCGGTGAAAGATAAACATGTATACGTGTCATTACCATCCCCTTAAAAAGTATCGTCCCGATGCTACAAACACGAAAGCGAAAACAAAACCATGCGTAAAAAAATAACAAAGCAACAAAGTATTAACGTCGTCAGCGGGCGTAGAAAGGTTTAAGACGCACCACATGCATGGATGACTTCAGGTCGTGCCCGGCGCCGCTGTGATTGCGAAATGCCGTCTGGCACGACCTCATAGTCCAGTGCGCCAATACGTCGGATTATCTTATATGGTCCGAAATAGCGACGCAACAGTTTCTCGCTAAGTCCTCGTCGGCGTATCGGAGTCCAGACCCAAACACGGTCGCCGGGCTGGTACTCGACGTAGCGTCGTCGTAGATTGTAGTGTCGGCTGTCGGTCCTCTGCTGGTTCTTGATGCGCAGGCGGGCGAGCTGTCGACCTTCTTCGGCACGCTGCAAATAAGTGGCAACGTCGAGATTTTCTTCGTCAGCGACGTCTGGTAGCATGGCGTCAAGCGTCGTTGCCGGGTTCCTTCCGTAGACCAGGTTGAACGGCGCCATGTGCGTCGTTTCTTGCACGGCCGTGTTGTATGCGAAGGTCACGTACGGAAGGATGGCATCCCACGTCTTGTGTTCGACGTCGACGTACATTGCCAGCATGTCGGCGATGGTCTTATTTAGGCGCTCGGTGAGGCCATTCGTCTGCGGGTGGTAGGCGGTGGTGCGGCGATGGCTTGTCTGGCTGTACCTCAGGATGGCTTGAGTTAGTTCTGCCGTAAAGGCCGTGCCTCTGTCGGTGATGAGGACTTCTGGGGCACCGTGACGCAGGAGGATGTTCTCAACGAAGAATCGGGCTACCTCGGCGGCACTGCCTTTGGGCAAGGCTTTTGTTTCGGCGTAGCGGGTGAGGTAGTCCGTAGCGACGACGATCCATTTATTCCCGGACGTGGACGTCGGAAAAGGCCCCAGTAAGTCCATCCCGATCTGCTGGAACGGTCGGCGAGGTGGCTCGATTGGCTGTAGAAGTCCGGCTGGCCTTGTCGGCCGTGTTTTCCGTCGCTGACAGTCTCGGCATGTCCTTACGTAATGGGCGACGTCGGCAGAGAGGCGAGGCCAGTAGTATTTTTCTTGTATCCTCGCGAGCGTGCGGGAAAAACCGAGGTGTCCAGCCGTTGGGTCGTCATGGAGAGCTTGCAGAACCTCTGGACGCAATGCTGCGGGTACCACGAGGAGGTAGTTGGCTCGGAGAGGCGAGAAGTTCTTCTTTAGGAGAATGTCGTTTTGCAAGAAAAACGACGCCAATCCTCGCCTGAACACCTTCGGCACAATGACGGTCTTGCCTTCCAGGTAGTCTATAAGGCTCCTTAGTTCCGGGTCGGCTCGCTGTTGTTCGGCGAATTCGTCGGCACTGATGGGTCCCAAGAAAGTGTCGTCATCCTGGTCGTCTTGTGGCGGCGGTTCAACGAGGGCGCGAGACAAGCAGTCGGCGTCAGAGTGCTTTCGCCCGGACTTGTAAACGACGGTGATGTCGAATGCTTAAAGTCTTAGACTCCATCGTGCGAGGCGACCTTGAGGATCCTTCAAGTTAGCTAGCCAACACAAGGCGTGGTGGTCGCTCACAACTTTAAAGGGCCTGCCATAGAGGTAGGGACGAAACTTTGATGTAGCCCAGATGATGGCGAGGCACTCCTTTTCTGTTGTGGAATAATTTCCTTCCGCCTTCGATAGCGACCGGCTAGCGTAACTTACAACCCTTTCTAGTCCGTCAGTCCTCTGCACAAGAACGGCGCCGAGTCCTACGCTGCTTGCGTCGGTGTGGACTTCGGTATCGGCGTTTTCGTCGAAATGCGCAAGTATTGGCGGCGATTGCAGGCGTCGCTTCAGTTCTTCAAATGCTTCGACTTGCGGCGTCTCCCACTTGAACTCGACGTCGGCCTTCGTGAGGTACGTCAGTGGCTCAGCGATCCGCGAAAAGTCCTTGACGAAGCGCCTGTAATAGGCGCACAGTCCAAGAAATCTACGCACTGCCTTCTTGTCGGCGGGCTGAGGAAAGTTGGAGATGGCTGCAGTTTTCTGAGGGTCGGGGCGCACTCCAGACTTGTTGATGACGTGGCTCAAAAACAAGAGCTCCTCATATGCGAAGCGGCACTTTTCGGGCTTTAACGTGAGTCCGGAGGTTTTGATTGCTTGAAGAACTGTTTCAAGGCGCCGCAGGTGTTCTTCGAAGCTTGAGGCAAACACAACGACGTCGTCCAAATAGACGAGGCAAGTCTGCCACTTCAAGCCTGCCAGTACTGTATCCATGACGCGTTGGAAAGTCGCAGGTGCCGAGCAAAGACCAAACGGCATGACCTTGAACTCGAACAGTCCGTCTGGTGTTATAAAGGCAGTCTTCTCCCGGTCCCTCTCGTCGACTTCGATTTGCCAGTAGCCGGTTTTGAGGTCCATCGACGAAAAATACTTTGCGTTGTAGAGTCGATCCAAGGCGTCGTCAATCCGTGGGAGGGGGTATACGTCCTTCTTCACTAATACCACGGGGGACGCCCACGGACTCTTGGACGGCTGGATGATGTCGTCGCGTAGCATTTCGTCGACTTGTTGCCTTATGGCCTCGCGTTCGTGCGCCGAAACTCGGTACGGGCTCTGACGGAGTGGGCGGACATATTCGCCGGTTATAATGCGGTGCTTGGCGACAGGGGTTTGTCGAACTTTTGACGACGACGAGAAGCAGTCCTTGTATTGCAGGAGCAGAGCATTTAGCTGTTCTTTCTTATGATTGGGAAGGTTCTGATTGACGTCGAAAGTTGGTTCAGGTACTACAGTCGTCGTTGAAGGTGCACTAGAATCCGTGAAGGCGAAAGCACTGCTGGCTTGTACTATTTCGTCGATGTAGGCGACCGTGGTGCCTTTGTTAATGTGCTTATATTCGTGGCTGAAGTTCGTGAGCATCACTCTTGCTTTCCCTTCGCGTAGTTCACCTATGCCTCTAGCGACGCAAGTTTCACGGTCGAGCAGTAAGTGATGATCGCCCTCGATGACGCCCTCCATGTCTGCAGACACTTCGGTACCGACGGAAATCATTACGCTTGAGCGAGGCGGAACGGTGACTTGTTCTTCAAGCACATTCAAGGCATGGTAACTGATGCTTGTATCCGGCGGTATCGCTTTGTGTGTTGAAAGCGTTATCGACTTGGACCGTAAGTCGATGACTGCACCATGTTGGTGTAGAAAGTCCATGCCTAGGATGACGTCCCTGGAGCAGTGCTGCAGGATTACGAAGCTCGCCGGGTAAGTGCGGTTGTTTACCGTGACTCGCGCTGTGCAGATTCCAGCCGGCGTTATTAGGTGACCTCCCGCTGTCCGTATATCGGGTCCTTGCCAGGCCGTCTTCACCTTCTTTAACTTGGCGGCGAACGCGCCACTGAAAACTGAATAGTCGGCGCCAGTGTCGACGAGAGCGGTGACGTTATGGCCATCGATGAGCACGTCTAGATCGGTAGACCGGCGTCTGGCGTTGCGGTTAATTCGTAGCGTCGGATCACGGCTGCGTCGGCTTGCTCTGCTGCTGCTACGTCGCGTCGGAAGGTCTTCGTTCGGCGGCGATGTGTTGTCAAGGCTGTTGCTAGGCGGCGTGCTGATATCTCGTCGTGATGATTCGCGAATCGTCGTCGTCGTCGGCGGCGGAGGATCTTCGGCATTGCGTCGTACAGCAACCGCACCTCCATCGGTTGCTGCTTTTAGTTTCCCGGGTATGGGCTGGGAGATCGGCCCCGGGTGGGACCGTTGTACTGACGGCGATGCGGCGAGATGTAGCGGCCTGGTGACGGCGAGCGTGAGGATCGTCGTGGTTGCCACTGGGCTCCGGCGAGGTAGTCGGCGATGTCGCGCGGTCGTTCACCCCGCACTGGACGCGGCGCGTTGACGGCGAACCCTCGTAGGCCCATCTCGCGGTATGGGCATCGGCGGTAGACATGGCCGGCTTCCCCGCAGTGATAGCAGAGCGGGCGGTGGTCGGGGGCGCGCCAAATGTCCGTCTTCCTTTGGTAACTGCGCTGGACGACGGGCGGGCGTGCTGGCGGCGGCGGCGGTGGACGACGGAACTGCGGCGTTACGGGGCCCTGGCGCGAGCGCGGAGGGGGGCCTTGACGACGGGGGAGGGCGGCGTAGGTCATCGCTTCCGGCTCGGGTTGCGGCGATTCGGGAAGTCCTAACGATTGCTGGATTTCCTCCCGCACGATATCGGCGATGGAAGCAACTTGAGGCTGCGACGACGGTAGCAACTTCTGCAGCTCTTCGCGTACTATCGCCCTGATGGTGTCTCGTAGGTCGTGGGAGAGTCCTTGGACTTCGGCGTACTGTGGCGTCGAACGGCGATTGTATTGCCGGTTGCGCATGTCCAGTGCTTTCTCGATCGTCGTAGCCTCCGAGAGAAAGTCTTGGACTGTCGTTGGGGGATTCCGCACCAGTCCGGCGAATAGCTCCTGCTTAACTCCCCGCATGAGCAAGCGAACTTTCTTGTCTTCTGGCATAGCGGGGTCGGCGTGCCGGAATAATCGAGTCATTTCTTCAGTGTACATACCGATGCTCTCATTCGGGAGCTGTACACGGTTTTCCAACAAGGCTGCAGCTCTTTCTTTACGGACGACGCTCGTGAAGGTGTCCAGGAATGCGGCTCGGAAGAGGTCCCAGGTTGTTAGTGCACGCTCCCTATTCTCGAACCAGGTTCTGGCGCCGTCTTCAAGCGAGAAGTAAACATGGCGCAGCTTGTCGTCGTCGCTCCATTTGTTGAATGTCGCGGTCCTCTCATACGTCTCCAGCCAGGTTTCAGGGTCTTCAGCCGATGATCCACGAAAGGTCGGTGGCTCCCGAGGTTGTTGCAGCAGGATGGGGGACGCTGGTGCTGCCATTCTGGTTGTTGACTTGGCCTTGATTGCAGTGGTCTTTTCGGGAAGAAGTCCGTACTCCGGCAGAAGTCCTTGCTGCCTACGGCTAGCTCGCTGTTCCTTGGCGACGTTGGTCTCGTCCTCCGGTTTCGGGCTTGGGTCGCGGCTTTGCGGGGGCGTTCGGTGCATGAACGACCCAGCACCTCCACCAGATGTCACGTAGTAGTGACGCTCAAGAAAACAGCCGTAAAACTGTGTATAACGAAACTGATTTTTTATTGGGCGAACCTGTGCCCACAAAAGCAAGCTACACTCAAAGCACAACGATAGCGGCGAACACAGTCGGCGATCGTCGAAAATCTGATCAGCGGCGAAGCGCGTCGGCTTTTATACCTGAGTCATCGAAGGTTCCAGATTAATCCCTGATGCCCGCGTGTCTTCCAGAAAGTTCTAGACAATTCGCGTCGGTCATACAATCAGATAACATAAGCAGTCGGTGAAAACAGGCAACGGAAAGAGGCATCGATAACGTTCTAGAAACTTCCGATACAGGCGCGTCCTGCGCCGAGCGATAACGTTTAACATTTGTTAGCGGCCGCCGGTGAAAGATAAAGATGTATAATTGTCAATATGTTACGTACGCCTATAATACCGCTTCACAGGCCACAACGGGATTTTCGCCATTCTTTCTCGTATATGGCCGTGAACCTACATGTACGCTCGACACCATTCTCCCCTACCGGCTTGACCCATCAGAGGGCACGCCTCTGTCTGAAGCCTCCAAGTATGCCGAGGAATGCCGTCAGCTGGCCCGTTCGTTCACGGCGGAAGACCAGAGTCTCCAAAAATTCCGTCGCGATGATGACCGACCTCCCTGCACCTACCAGCCGGACTCACTAGTCTGGCTGTGGATACCTTCAAGCACCCCTGGTCTATGCTCTAAACTCCTCGCTCAATACCACGGTCCCTACCGCGTCGTTGAACAGACGACGCCGGTCAACTACGTCGTCGAGCCGCTAACGCCATCTACTGACTTGAGGCGTCGTGGACGTGAGACAGTCCACGTACAGAGACTTAAAACCTATTACGACCCCGTTGTCCTCTCCTCTCCTTGAGTCGCCAGGATGGCTCCTTCTTCTCCAGGGGGCGGTTGTAGCGAAGAAGACTGGCGCCCTGTGTGACTGGCGCGCCCTGTGGACGCACTATCATCATCGGCCCGCCGACGAAGACGGGCTCGCGCTCTCGGTGTCCGACGCTCAACTGAGACGGTCGCGTTTCTGAGACGTCCAATAAACCCCATTACAATATATATATATATATATATATATATATATATATATATATATATATATATATATTGCGAGACAGTTATTAAACCTCGACGGTTTATTATGCAGGCCGCGCGCCGCAGCGAATGACGCTGGCCATGATGATGAGTATATACAGATGAAGAAGATGAAGGGGTAATATAATGCTCACACAATTACCCCCGCGCATGGAAGCGGTCAACCTGGCCGCTGGCTATGGCGGCGAACGCCGTATGAAAGGCTTTAAACGTGAAACATGCACAATCTCTGTGGTACGGCAACGGCCGTCCAAAGGCGTAACAACGGGCGCGACACGATAGTTAACTGGCGAAGTCTGCTCCTGAACTGTGTAAGGCCCGACAAAACGGGACTGAAATTTCTCGCATAAACCAGGAACGCGAACTGGAGTCCACAGCAACACTTCGTCTCCAGGCTGGAAAGAAACGACACGGTGGGATGCATCACAGCGAGTTTTGCGGTCTTGTTGACTGGCGTCGGTGTTGAGGCGGGCGTGTTGGCGACACTGGGTAATTCACGAAATAAATTGCTCACACGTTGATATGGACGAGGGCATGGGGACGTCAAAGAAAGAGACGTCGAGGACAGTGATTGGTTGACGACCATACACAAGGAAAAAGGGTGAGTACCCCGTTGTGCGTTGGACGGCCGTGTTGTAAGCGAAGGTGACGAATGGGAGAATAACATCCCAATTGGTGTGATCAGGGTTGATGTACATTGAAATCATGTCGGACAGCGTACGATGAAAGCGCTCTGTGATGCCATTAGTTTGAGGGTGGTAGCTGGAAGTCGTTTTATGGATGGTATTGGACGCACGGAGAACATCGTCGAGAAGTTTAGACAGAAAGGTCCTGTCGCGGTCACTCAAAAGGATACGTGGGGCTCCGTGTCGTAAAAAGATGGCTTCCAAGAAAAAGGAGGCAACCTCCGCTGCGGAACCGGAAGGTAGTGCGGCTGTTTCAGCGTACCGTGTCAAGTGGTCTACAGCTGTGACAATCCATCGTTTACCGCCAGCCGATAAGGGTAGTGGTCCATACAAGTCGATACCAACTACAGCGAAAGGAGCTTCAGGACACGGGACAGGTTGTAGCAGTCCAGCCGGAGGTGAGGTCACTCGTTTGCGGTGTTGGCAGAGCGAACAGGAAGCCACGTATTTTGCTACGCTTGTTGCAAGTCCAGGCCAACAGAAGCGGCTGCGAATTCGCTCATAGGTTTTATGAAAACCAAAGTGACCGGCAGTGGGATCGTCATGAAAGGTCTCCAGTATCTGGGTCCGAAGTGATCGGGGAACTACAGGGACCCAACGGTGTCCTTCGGGATGAAACACGTACCGGTATAGCACCGAATTTTCAATCTTGTGGTTCTTCAACTGCCGACGGAGTCGAGCGTTAGGTGTGCGAGAGGATCCCCGAATACGTTCCATAACGGAGTGGCAGTAGGGGTCACTACGTTGGCAAGTTGCAAACGTATGAGAATGGCTAGGTGGGAGCCGGTCGAGAGCTGCGAGTGAAGGAAATGCAGGAGAGACGTCCGGCGGGTTGCTCACGGAAGGTGGTAAGCAGGCAGTGTTAGAAGACGGTGGTAGGGGACAACGAGAGAGAGCATCAGCATCCTGGTGTTTCTTTCCAGACTTGTAGGTGACGTCGAAGTCGTATTCTTGTAAACGAAGTATCCAACGGCCGAGACGACCCGTTAATTTTTTTACCGTGGCCAACCAGCACAAGGCGTGGTGAGCAGTAACGACCGTAAAGTGGCGGCCGTGCAGATAAGGCCGGAATTTTTGGACGGACCAAACAACGGCAAGACACTCTTGCTCGGTAATCGTATAATTTTTCTCTGCAGGGGTTAGCGTGCGACTTGCGTATGCGACCACACGTTCTTCGGAAGTTTGCTGACGTTGCAGAAGAACAGCGCCGATACCATAGCCGCTGGCGTCAGTATGTAGAAGAGTGGGTGCGGTGTTGTCGAAATGACAAAGCACAGGTTCGGACGTGAGGGCACGCTTGAGGGCGTCAAAAGCAGTTTGGCATTCGTCCGACCATACATAGGGAGCTCCAGAAGGAAGTAGTTGATGGAGCGGCGCCGCAATGGTGGCAAAGTTACGTATGAAGCGCCGGAAATACGAGGCTAGGCCAAGGAAGCTACGCAAGTCTTTGGCGCGTTGAGGCCTGGGGAAGCGCAGGACAGCGGTAATCTTATCGGGGTCAGGTCGAATGCCCTCCTTGCTGACAAGGTGTCCGAGTACTTTAATGGTTTTGCTGGCGAAGTGGCACTTTTTTGTATTCAGCTGAAGGCCAGCAGCAGAGAGGCATGTCAAGACTTCGTCGAGGCGCTGCAAGTGCTGATGGAAGGTCGACGAAAATATGACGATGTCGTCAAGGTAGCATAAGCAAGTCTTCCACTTTAGGCCCCGTAGTACGGTGTCAATCATCCGCTCAAATGTGGCGGGAGCATTACACAGGCCGAAAGGCATTACGTTAAATTCGTAAAGTCCATCGGGAGTGGCAAAGGCAGTTTTTTCCTTGTCTTCTTCGTGCATGGGGATCTGCCAGTATCCGGAGCGTAGATCAAGGCTGGTGAAATACTCCGCGCCTTGTAATGAATCTAATGCATCATCGATTCGGGGAAGTGGATATACATCTTTGCGGGTTATTTTGTTCAAGGCACGGTAGTCTATGCCAAATCGCACTGAGCCGTCTTTCTTACGCACCAAAACGACAGGTGACGACCAAGGGCTTGAGGAAGGGCGGATAATGCTTCGTTTCAGCATGTCGGCAACGTGAGTATCGATGATCTGGCGTTCGGAGGAAGAAACGCGATATGGCCGCCGGCGCACGATGGAAGTTCCATCTGTGTGTATGCGATGAGCCGTTGCAGAAGTCTGTCCCAGAAGAGGAGAGTGCACGTCGAAGGAGTCTTTATGCTTAGATAACAACGCCAGTAACGCTTCCGTCTGCTGTGGCGTTAGATCAGTGCTGATTGCACTAGCGAGAACAGAAGCAGGGGCTGGCTCTATAGCGGTAGGCGCCTGTGAAACAGCAGTAGTCGAGGTAAGCACAGAGACAGGCTGAGTGTCCAAGACGCAAATGACAACAGCGCCTTTAGGAAGAAGTACTGGCTCAGTGGTTGTGTTGAGTACAGCCAAAGTGGCCATACCGTTGGTGAAGCGAACAAGGCTAGGTGCCAGAGCAATCCCTTTGGATAGGCAACGAGCTGATGGTACAACTAAAACGTCACCATCGGCGATGTCAGAGTTAACTACAAGAAGTTGTTCGCGGCCAGGAGGCACCATACAATCGTCAGCAGTTCGTAAGCGAAGGCGCGGGTCGGGCACGTCGTCGGAATTGTCGGTCTCGGTCAAGTTAACGAGGCGTTGACGGCACGAAATAAAAGCGGACGCGGAAGAGAGAAAGTCCCACCCTAGTATAAGCATGTGAGCACAGGAAGGCAACACGGTGAACTGAATATGGTGGCGAATCCCGTCAATCGAAACTCGAACTGTGCATTGCGCCGATGGCCGAATCACAACATTATTTGCGCCATGTAGAATAGCTCCATTGTAAGGTGTGGTAACCTTGCGTAGACTAGAGCACAAGTCAGCGTGAATAACAGAAATAGCTGCGCCCGTATCAATCAATGCAGGAACGGGTACACCTTCTACACACACTAATAAAGTATTGACCGGGCACACTGGAGGAATTGTAGTCTGTGCGGGCCATGCAGCTTTCCCTCCAAAAACTGCGCAATCTAGTTTTCCGATCGGTAGTCAGGAGTGCGGGAGGCCGGTAGCAGAGGTGATGTCGAGCGTCGGAGAGGGGAAGGCGAGCGGCGGCGCCCTGGACGGTAGTTGCGAGGCTCTTCGGGATTTGGAGGCGGAGTAAGTGAGCGTTGGGAAAGCCGGCGCTGGTAGGGACTTGGAAGAGGCAATGGGTCTCGCTCGTAAACATCGTAACCACGGCGTTCGTCCTGTTGTCGTCTGCGACAAAAGCGCGATATGTGCCCGCGAATACCGCAGTAATAACAAATGGGGCGGGGCGAAGGCCGGGTAGGGTAATATGCTGTGGCAGGTGCACGAGGTGCCAGAGTCGCCAGATGGTTGGGAGTAGCAGGAGCAGGAGGCGTTGTCTGAACGAACGCTGGTTGCATAGCCGCAACCTGAGCATACGAGGGCGCCGGCGAAGGAGGGACACAGCCCACAGTGCAGGTCATGGACGACAGCTCCTCTTTGATGATGTCGCGCAGGCCAGGAACCGAAGGTTGCGGCTGAAGAACGGGAGGACTGCGCAGGCCGTACACTTGGAGCTCCTCGCGTATGAGAGTCCGAATCAGGACACGCAGGTCCGTATCGGAGGAAGGAGGCGTGTCACAGGCGACAGGTTGTAAACGGATGGCCTGCAGGGCGTCCAGATGCTGGCAAATCGCGATAACATTGTTAACGGTATTTGGATTCTTAATGGCCAGTGCGTTGAACGCGACGTGGGCAATGCCCTTGAGGATATGGCGAACACGATCTGATTCAGTCATGGCTGCGTCAACCCGGCGACAAAGGGCGAGGACGTCCTCGATATAAGAGGTGTATGTTTCCCCGGGAAGTTGCATGCGTGCATCAAGCTTTTTCTTGGCTACCTCAGAGCGGACGTTGGGGGCGCCGAAAGTTTGCCGAAGCTGGTGTCTGAAAGCCGCCCAGTCAGGGAAGGAGCGCTCATGGTTAAGAAACCAAGTCCTGGCAACGTCAGTGAGGTATAATGCGACGCTCCGAAGCTTGTGAGAATCATCCCACTGGTTAGACTCACTCACTCGGTCATAATTGTCCAGCCAGTCGTCAACGTCCTCACTAGGAAGGCCTGCGAACATGGTGGGATCGCGCTGCCGCGCGCTGACGGTCCATGAAGGAACGGCCGGTGGGGCAGAGACGGTGGCGCTAGGGGCTCCTGGTGGATCTTCTTGGGGCATGGTGGCGGAAAGGCGGGGCAAGCGGCGACCGGAACGAAGCTCCAGGGAAACTCGAAGTCGTAGAGGACCAAGGTATCGAGAGCACTCTCCACCACTTGCGAGACAGTTGTTAAACCTCGACGGTTTATTATGCAGGCCGCGCGCCGAAGCGAATGACGCTGGCCATGATGATGAGTATATACAGATGAAGAAGATGAAGGGGTAATATAATGCTCACAATATATATATTGTAAGCACTATTAACGTACTTCGTCGTTTTCATTTGTACATAGCCATCATCATCTTCCCTGTTCTTCTACTCCCTCAAGGGCTGCAGAAGATAGCGCCAACCTTTCCCTTTCCCTCAAGAACCACTTATCATCTTCGCGCATGAGCTGGGGCGCTTTCCTTTTTGGAATAAAAAGCGCTTGGGGACAGCTTGGTCGGTCTCGGTCTTATAAAGTGGTGGAGGTCGTCAAGATCCCGACGTCCTCTCGCGTTCCCGTCCTCCCTGGAGCTACGTTCCGGTCACCGCCTGCGCCCGGCTACCCCTACAACGATGGACACTTCCAAACCTGGCTCTTCCGGCACCTCTAACCCTACCACACAGACGACTCCGCCTGCGG